>NW_027490188.1:462139-572139 GCF_050948175.1 Xylocopa sonorina | reverse complement strand
ATGTAAACACTGTCCTAATATATGACCAAGTGTTTCTGGAGTATTTTGACACTTGCGACAATGGATATCTATGTTTATCTTAAACTGGTACAAAACAACCCTAGTGCCTACAGTATTAGTACGTAACCTTATCGCGTTAATCTAACGCGAGCCACGAAGCAACTTGGGGTTTTGCAGCCAATAATTTCCAATCCTATCTTTCGCAAAGTAGTGTGCACCTTGACCTTGTAGACGTTTCTCCTGCCAGTCCTTTTGATCTTTTCTTTTCAACTTTATCTTTACTTCATATATTTCATTAATCGTTTGTGGCCAATTTAGTTGATACTTTTCAGCTACGTTTTTGTAGAATTTTGTTAAACTAGTGTGTTCCAAGGCCAATCGAGTAATCTCATCTTCAGACTGAGACATTTTAACACCGCTTTTAAGTTGTGAGAGTAATATTACATTTTTTAATCTTAATAATCCTAAACCCCCATCTTTCCTAGGTGTATAACAGAAGCCTATTGATGTTGAAGTTGGTAAATGCAACATATTCTATATTTCCCGTCTTATTTCTCTATCCATAGCAGCTAGTAAAGTTGCACTAGGCGGATTCATTATTAAGCTATAAATAAATTTAGGTTGAATATATATTTGAAATAAATCTAATTTTTGTGCAGGTTTAAGTTTTAACTTTAAAGTATTTCTAAGGGCATTAAGTAAAAGGGGACCGGAGACATTCTTAGACATTCTTTTCTAATCCACTCCACGAGCTAAATTTTGTACCTAAATAATTAAAAGTGTTGTCTGGTTCAATATAGAGGATTTTTTCATTATTAACCATTATATCTCCACCTGGATCTATACCTGCATCTCCAATATACCATGACCTTCTATGTACAATTTGAAATGTAGCACATTTAGGAACTGATAATTCCATATTTAACTGCTTTAAAAACTTACTTAAAGTATTTATTTGATGACGTGCCGCTTCTTTATTTTTTGCCAGAAGCACGATATCATCTGCAAAGGCTAGAACCGACAAATTTTTACCTCCTACTTCAATACCGTCATTATGTTCCTGGAGTTGATTCAAAAATGGATCGAGTACAATGTTAAATAAGAAGTGAGAGAGCGGGTCTCCCTGCTTTACACCGCGCTTAAGATTTATTACGGTTTTTTCACCATTAGCGCACGTAATACGCGTTGAACAATCATTATACATGTCGGCAATAATATTACATAAGTAACTAGGAACCCTTGCTCTATCTAGTTGTTTAAGAATTGCTTGATGCGGTACGGTATCAAACGCTTTTGCAATATCCACTATTGCTACCACTCCTCCGTTCACACTTTTCATTACTTCAATAGCGTCGGTAAGTATTGAAACATTATATCTGCATCCGTCTTCACGAGTAAATCCTTTTTGACGAATATTAATATTAATAAACTGTCTTAACTTTTTATCCAAAATTCCTGAGAAGATTCTAGCTATAATTGGCCCGATTGTAATTGGACGCCAATTTTTAACATTATTTAAATCTGAGTTAACCTTAGGAATTAAAGTGGTTCTGTTAATCTTCCAAACTCGAGGGTAATATTCACATCGCAAAAGTATATTAAATAATTTAGTTAAGATTTCTGGCGTACCTTTTTTAACAAGATGAATTCTCTCTACTCCATCGTTACCTGCTGCTGAAGTAAAGTTAGTTCGTTTTAATCTATCTATTACATCTTGAACTGAGATATTAGGGCAAACATCCATCATGCTTCGCCTATCGCTGTTTATTGACATATAATTATTTATATTATCTGTGGGTTGGTAGCTTTCCATAATTTCTTATAAAATTGATCTACTACCGAAGCTTGGGGTAAAGTAGATCTATCCGCCATAAAAGAAAAATCTCCTTTAATAGCGTAATCAACTAGGAGTTTTGGGCATTTTTTAAACAACTCTTGACACCTTGCGTAGGCAAAACGCATTCTAGAGGCATGATTGGTTGAATGGGGATCGGATGACTGCCTAGTATTCATTCGATTCCGTTTTTGTTTATTATGCCCTATTATTTTTGCTTTTATTTTTATTTCCGCTTGATGTATCTACGACAATTAACACAGGCTTAAGTGTTTTATCTATAAATTGCTCTATTTTTTCCTTAATATTTACATTTATAACTTCATTTGCATTTAACTCAGTTAATATAGCGTCCAATTCAATATTTGCTCTTTCGAATTTTGAGCCTTCTGGTAGTTCAATAGTTTTAATATAGTCTAAAATAAAGGAATTCCACTCATTATCACTCACGGTTGTACTTATATTTATCATTTCTTGTGGCTCGTCTTCATTAGCACTAAGATATATTTCTTCTTCAGACTCGGAACTCGAACACTCAACTTGTGCTGTACTGTTAGCTCTAAGTCGCCGCCTCTTGTCGCTAATTTGCTTACAAGATTTAGATGATAGAAATTTCTGAATTTCTTTATCAATTTGGCGCTTATCCTGAAACCTTCGCTCAAGTTCGATCTGCAGTTTAACTTCATCTTGGGTCCACTCATACGCACCAGTTTTTTTGCTTTTCATTTATAACATTCGTTTTTGGTTTCGAACTTCTGGATGTTTACTAGGTTCATGGGTCGAGAGGCCACTTTGTGAATTAAAACTGAGTTCACAGTGCTCACAGGAGTACGGTAACGAGGTATTTGGCGGCCTCTTACATTTCGGGTAATGGCATACCCAATTATGAATGCCTTTAAACTGTCGAAGGCATTTACTGCAAATATAATATATTAATTCCTGTTTATGATACTGGGTGATATGCGATTTTAGGCTCCTCATATTTAACAGGCCAATATGCATGCCCTTTTGGAGACAACAGCTACATGTTGAGTTCGGAGTGAGTGGTAACTCTATTTTAAATGGTATGGCCGAATTCGTAGTCCGTTCACTCGCCAGGGCGTCAACAATGGTCCCCTGATCAGTAGCGGATAAATCCGCCACGAGCGAAATGGAACCTGATTTGCTCGTGTCCGAGGCATCATTATCTGTGTCCATTATTTGTTTCTAACAATAAATGTGAAATCGATACATCAAATCCACACGTTTCCTCTCTTGTCCATACATCTGCGATTGTCTGCATCAAAATACAACCGGGCGCACCTTGGTGCTGAATCAAAATTTTGTTTACTGCCAAAGTACAGTATTTCTAGCTATCTAGCCAGTACAATACAGATCTTAATTTGTACTCTTAACTTATGGCACAGTTTACCGGTTGTTGCTGGACCTCGTTTAGCCACATGCTTCAGCTAGATAATCAACCAATAAGTAAACCATCTGACCGGAGCACGTGTTACCGGCGGTACCTATGGGAGGTAGAGGACCAGCTAGGGTCGGGAGAGGCTAAAGAACCAAATAAAAGGTCTATATTGCGCATCACCGACCCAGGTAACTATGACTCTCTTAAGCGTGCACGCGGATCCATCGGCGCCACTGGATGTAAAGCTTTGTAAAGCAAAATATTGTAGTGTATATATATATATATATATATATATATATATATATGTTAGAGGCTTAAAAGTAGAATACAGGTTCTGGTTAAGTCGGATCCCTGAATTGGAGAAATCCCCATTGAGGTGATGGGCTGCGACTGCTCCTTTCAGCAGTACGAAATCACCGGTGCGAGGTAGACGAGGGTGTTCGTCTTTGGTGCGAGCGAGGCAGATATATATTCGTTAGTAGGAGTGAGACAGTAGTGCTCGTCGGTGAGATTGAAGCAGCGATGCCTGGTATGAACGAGCTATGTATTACAGTTGGTTCGAGTGACGCAACGGTACTTGGTGTGTGTAAGCGCGTGCAGGTGTGCCTGCGTGAACGCTGTCAGTTGCCGGTGCTGTAGGCGAGCGCGGCAGGTTGCCTGAGTCCAGGGGTTGATAATCGAAGTGCGAGAAGGCTCATGTGTGGAATGGGTGGCAGGCGCTACGCACGACGTTACATGAATTTGTTGCATGAATTTGTAGAACTCACATTCCTTTCAAAAGCAGAAGCAGATAAGCAGAATGCAATGCATAGAACATTACAAATAATTTACCTTGAAACGTTAAAATGAGATGGGCTATCGGGTTGTATGAAGCATTAGAACTCTTATGCATTGGCTTGTAGACACTATAGAGCGCCATCACATTGCATGCAAGCGTAGGATTCATAGAATTCGTAAGTATGGAAGAAATAGAGTTCTAACGTTTCATGTATTGCAATGACACATTTTATTCCAACGTTTCAAAGCAAGTAAGTTTGCAATGTCCAATGCAATGCAATATGCTCGTCTGCTACTCCTCTTCAGAAGAATCAGATTACGAATAACGAACGCATCATAGATCGCGATAGCGCATTTTATTTCAACGTTTCAAAGTAGGTGAGTTCTACACTTCAAAACAATGTGAATCCTAACCTTCCTTGCAACGGCATAGCGTTTCTAGATATCCACGAGTCGATGCAATAGAGTTCTAGTACTTCATTGAGCGCAATGTCTCATCTCATTCCAATGTTACATGCTCAGATGTAATATTCTGTGCAACGCGCTATGTTTATCTGCATCTACACTTCAAAAGAATGTGAAACCTAGACCACCTTGCAAGGGGATAGCGTTTCTAGATGTTTTCGTGTCGATGCGATAGATTTCTATTATTTCATACAACGCATCTCGTAGCATCTCGTTTCAACGTTTCAAAGTAAGAAAGTTGTAATCTTCTAAACATAACATTATGCTCTTCTGCTTCTATACTTGCAAAGAATGTGAATTCTACAGTTCAATGCAAAATGATGGCCCTTCACATTGTTTTCGTGTCAATACAGTAGATGTCCAATACTCCAACGTTCAAAGTAAGCAAGCTGAAATCTTCTATACATAACATTATACTTACCTTGTTCTACGTTTCTAAAGAGCGTGTATTCTACAGGTCCATGCAAAGGGAAGGCGCTTCATAGCGTCTGCGCTTTATAGTGGTAGCGTTCAAATGGTCGATGCAATGCGATGGCGCATCTCATTCCATTGTTTTAAGATAAGCAAGTTGTTATTTTCTCTGTATAGCATTATGCTTATCTGCTTGTATGCTCTAGAATTTTTTTCTTCTAAACACCCACTGGCCAGGAAGCCTGTGACAGAGAACGAACTGAGCATTATTATTGGCATCCTGCTTATACTGGTTGTAGCGCCCCTACCTGAAATTAGATTATGCTGGTCTCAAAAGGAAATGTATACAAACAGTTGAAAAAAACGCGATGAGGCGCGATCGGTTTATATCGATACTTAGATATTTTCATTTCACCATTACTTCTACGGCTAGGACTGAGGATCGTTTGTATAAACTTAGAATTATTGTTAACGCAACTGTCTACACTTTCGAAAATAATGTTAACACGTTGAGTGCTACGCCAATTCTTGCTATACCTCTCGCTCAGGCGGCAGCGCGTGAGCACTTGATGGCAAACGCTTGACTGATGGGTATAAACAAACAATAACTTTGATACCTGTATTCGTTTCGTTTGGACTGTCGAAATAATACAAGCAATGCATTTATATATAATATATAAACATAAGATAATGGGATAGGGAATGCCAGAGAGGCGAAAGAGCAAATACAAGGTGAGAGTCATTCTGAAAAAGCCACGGGAGTATAAAGACCTATTGCAGCAGAAAGAATTGAGTTTTATAGTGACTATTCTGAAAAAGTTTTGGTATCTGTCAGCTAAAAATGTTGAGAGGACGAACAGATAGTGACTCGTCGAGAGAGCTATTTGTACCACGCAAATGTCGGCGTATAATACCACTACCATCTTCAGATAGTGACAATTCATCTAGTAGTTCACTAAGGAATACTGAAACAAGTGATCCAAATGAATGGTTCGATCTGCGAGGCAATCAGCCAAACATTATACCTTTCTCAAGTCCCCATGGTGCCAAACTCGCTCATGAGGAAATGCAAAATTGTAGCACAATGGAAGATTTTTACATCCTTTGTGTGACGGATAAACTATTTCGACATATAAGCGAACAAACAAATATTTATGCGACACAAAGAACAATCGCTTCCAAACGTGTTGAAAAGTGGGTGCCAACAGATAAGGACGAAATAAAGAGGTTTACTGGAGTGGTTTTGTGGATGGGATTGGAAAAGCTCCCATCTTTGTATCTGTATTGGTGTAAGAATACATTGTTTATTCAAACATTCCCGCGGAAAATTATGAGTAAACAGATTTCCAATTCTGTTGAGAATGTTGCATTTTGCCGGCAATACAAAAGTGGATGCTTCCAACCGTCTTTCAACGCTTGAATTTTTAATAAAAGTATGCAATATAAGTTTAAAAAATATTATGATCCCGTTGAAATGTTATGCATCGACGAGATGATAATACCATTCCGTGGACGGATCATATTTAGACAGTGCTTGCAGCAAAAAAAAAGCATACATATGGCATAAAAATACTTAAATTGTGCTGTGATAATCATTACATATATAATCTTTGCATTTACACCGGCAAATCATTGGATAAAAAAATACAACACCCAGAAATGTTGTCATGAATTTATGTGAAAATGTGTTTCACAAAGGCTATACTTTATACACTTATAATTGTTATACGAGTGTGTATTTAGCAAACAAACTCGTAACAAAAAATACGCATTTGGTTGGTACTCTTCGATCAAATCGAAGAGGCAATCCAAGTAAAGTTATGACAACCAAACTGCGACGCGGAGAAGTCATTGCTCAAGAGAACAATAGAGAAATTACAATAATGAAATGGAAAGACAAGAGGGATGTTTTAATTCTTTCGATCAAGCAATCTGACAAAATTAAATCTGTAATAACAAGAACAGGGGTATCCTGTCAAACGGAAACTGCAACGGAGTGGCTTTATGTATTTTCAAAATCGGAGCGGCTTTAAATCTTTATGTGGATGGATAAGAGTGGGTATGCATGCTAGCCACTTCTGAAAACCACAAATGTGTTATTGGCCAGGGTAGTAATAATAAGTTAAAGCCGGACACAGTGTTCCTTTATAACAAAGCTAAGAAGGGGTTTGACCGTCCGACCAGATGTCTTCTTATCACAGTTGATTACGCAGAACAGTAAAGTGGTATAGAAAAATAGTTATCGAATTAGTATGCGGGACTTCTCTCGTCAATGCCTGTTGTATACATAGAAAATGGAGTACCACAGGTATGAAAATATTAAACATCTGCGAAAAAATTATTGATTATCTCCTCAGCACAGTGGATCGTCACAGTGAACAAACGTCATCTGAAACTGAAGCAGTGCCCAACGATGTAAAAAATGTTATGGGCGTATGTCTACAATAAATGGTAGACAGTATGCCACGAATAAGACGATAAAAGTAAAAACCTGATTCAACGGATGTAAGGGCCAACCGGAACTCTGTCCAACATGTTTTGAAAAATTACATAAAAAAGTTAAATAATTATGTTAGGTTTATAAAATTGATTTGTTATGTTTTAAATATTAATTATATAATTAATGTTAAATATTAATTATAATGCTGGGAATCGAAGAATAAACCTACTTTGTACTATCTACTTTGTGAAATATAAGTTCGACCCATCGTGATGCACGCCGGCCCACGAAACAGACGTGTGTAACTCACCGGAGATGCACACTGCTTCACGGAACAGACACGTGTGACCCACCTGTGATGCACGCCGGCGTCAACGTGCTAAACGTAGAAATTAGATGTGCCATCGCATTGTGTGGAGCATTAGATCACTACAGCTTTGACAAGCAGACAATATGAAACCCCAGCCCGGTGTAAGGTACAGTCGAATTTACATTTGTTTGAAGTGTAGAAGCAGATAAGCATAATGCTCTGCGTAGACAATACAGCTCACTTACTTTGGAACGTTGGAATGAGATACGAGATCGCATTGTATGGAACAATAGGACTCTACTGCTTTGACACGAAGGAACAGTGAAGCGCCATCCCGTTGCATGGTACTGTAGATTTCACATTCCTTAGAAGTGTAAAAGCAGATAAGTGTAATGCTTTGCATAGTAGATTACAGATTACTCACCTTGAAACGTTGGAATGAAATTCGCCATGGCATTGCATGGAACACTAGAACCCTACTGTTTTGAAACGCAGACACTTTAGAGCTCCATCCCATTGCAGGGAACTGTAAAATTCACATTCTCTTGAAGTTTACAAGCAGAGAAGCAGAATGCTATGCATGGAGGAATGCAGTTTACTTAGGTTGAAACGTTGGAATGAGATTCACCCCCGTACTGAATGGGGTATTAGAACTCCGTTGCTTTGACACGTAGACATTATGAAGCTCCTTCCTGTTGCGTGGAACTGTAGAACTTACATTCTTTTAGAGTAGAAGGTGACGGCATAATGACATGCATAGTAAATTATAGCTTACTTAATTCGAAACGTTGAAATGAGATGAGTCGTTGCATTGTATGGTGCATAAGTACTCTATTGTCTCGACATGTAGACGCTACGAAGGGCAATCCTGTTGCATGCAGCTGTAGTATTTACATTCTTATGAAGTTTTAAAGCAGATAATCATAGTGTTATGCATAAGAGATTACAGCATACTCACTTTGAAACGATGAAATCGGATATGCCATAGCGTCGCATGGAGAATTCTAGCTCTATTGCTTTAACAGACAGACACTACGGAGCGCCATGCCGTTGCATGGAATTGTATAATTTCAAATTCTATTTTCTATTAAAGACCTCTAGCAGTTAAGCATAATGATATGGATAGATGATTACAGATTCTTTGCTTTCAAACGTTGAAATGAGAGGGAACATCGCGCTGCATGAAGTAATGGAAATGTGTTGCTTGGACACGTAGAGATCTGGAAACGATATTCTGTTGCAAACAAGTGTAGGATTCACATCCTTCTAAGGTCTAGATGCAGACACATATAAGATACTGCATAGAATATTGAAATGAGATTCATTGAAATGAGTTGCGACATCACGTTGAATGAAGCATTAGATTTCTATTTCATCGACACGTAGACATCCAGATATGCTATCCCCTTGAATGAAACTTTAGGATTCATATTCTTTTGAAGCGTGGCAGCAGATAAACGTTACGCGTTACATCGAATATTACATCTTACATACTTTGAAACGTTGAAATGGAATGCGCTATCACGATCTATGATGCATGAGAACTGTAATGCTTTGACACACAGACACTATGAAACGCGATCGCTTATATATATATATATATATATATATATATATATATATATATATATATATATATATATATATATATATTGTATGAATCGATCATTTCTTTGCATCGCCTCAGTTCGCTTTCTTTCCATCGAGGCTTGCAAATCCCTCTTCGTTATTCTTGTAATTCGTACTCTGGAAGGTAGGTAGTACGTATTGACAGTCCGACGCTGAAAATATCTCAAACTCTTGTGCTTTACGCAACTTAGCATATATGCAACCTCCTATCAACATTATGTCTACTTTTGATTTGTTTCGGTTTTCAAAGTTTGTATAGCCTTCCTTCGGATTCGTCGCGATTAGGTCGTTTCTTACAGCCATTTTGATGATCTCTTCCTCTCTATGGTTGTTCTTCTTACTACCCCAGATTACCGATCTTCCATTCAGGTCACCTGCGATTATCATTCTGTTTGCTTTCTCTACCTTTTCTATGTTAACCTCAATTTCGTTTATATATACTTCGATTTCTTTCCGTTCCTGTTAGGCGAAAAGTAGCAGTTTATAACTTTTGTTCTTTCGAGCATTGCATGAACGATTCCGGTCGAAGAATACGTGGTGCCACATGTGCAACATTTTCTATTAACACTGGTTATCCATATCGGAGCGTCACCGTTCTCGTCTTGCAGTCAGTATTCTTACATTTTCTGCATGATTTCTTACACGATTCGGCATCTGTTCAGATCGATTTGTAGAACTTTCAATTCCATATTCGTTTCCTGTTCTTTTCTATCAAAGCGTTTCTGTAGACCGGATATTTAATGCTCCGGTAACGTGTTTGGTGTACGGATTCTTTCTTCCTGCCTCGCTGCAAATAATACATTTCGGTTTGTTCGCGACTCAATCAATCATCGTATGATTCTGGAATCCGCATCTTCTGTAGGTTTCCTTTTTATCCTTGACTTCCTTGCAATTTCTGCCGATATGTCCCAGTTTATTGCATATGAAGCATCTATCTACTCTTGGTAGCACTTAGCAGGGACAAGAGGTCAATGCTGTTCTGAGTCGTTTCACCTTCTCCAGCTCTTTGCTGTACTCCTGTTCACATTCAACTAACGCGACTTGGTTGCCTCCCTACATTTGTTTTAACAACTTGACATTTATACCGCTACCCTTTCCTTCGATTTCATTCAATGTTTGTCTTATGTCCTCCTTTATTTCTTCTCTGGTAATCCAACGGGTATTTGTCCCTTAGTTGGGGCATTATACTTGCACTCGTATATTTTACTTCAAATTCTTTTTCCGGAGTTCCTTTTATCTCCTTTATTTTGTTCACTATACCTGTTTTCTTGTTACATTCCAGGATTATATCTCCCGCTCTCGAGTTTTTTGCATCATCTTTTCATATTTCTGTCGTTTTTCCTGCTTTTCCTCATCTCGTTGCTTATCCTCGAATACTTCCTGCTCCTTTAGTTGCTTAATTTTTCTCTGTAATGTTCGCCACTAGGTCAATCAAGTGTTCGATATCAGTTTTTTTTTTTATATGCCTGATGTTTCCCATTAATGATTTCTAATATGTCATTAACTTCGTCGTATCCTCGCTCATAATATCTATCATTACGTCTGATGTGTGGCTGCCTATTCTTCTATTTGAAAGTGAGGACGTTTTTCTCATCAGTAGCTTTTCCATTATCCTGGTCTTTCTTTTTGCTTCCCTTACTTCGGCTTCTGATGCTTCTCCTTTCGTGTCTGTACCTTGCGAGGCTCTCTTTTTCTCCTTTATATATGCATTTCGTATCCATTTCTATTTTCCTGTCCTTTTGTGTTGTCGACTCGGGGCTACGAACCGCCTGCTCAATCTTTAATCTTCTGCCTTTACCCGATAGGGCTGATTCCATATCCCGAGCCAGCATTACCTTTCAGCAGTATATGCACAGCAGCCTCACTGACTTCGGCAGTGGTGGCTCGGGGAGGGGGGGGGGGGCTGCAGGCCCTCCACCATCCTACTGCCTGCCCTGATACGGGCGAGGGACTCCCAGGACCACTTGAACTACAACCAGCATCTATCTTATACTATAACCGATTCGTAGTTATGCGTTTTCCATTAAGCTGGCCGGAATCAGTGATTTGATTCGTCCAGTCTAAAGTATTATTTTCTTTTTAAGTTTCTCGATTTTCTTATTTTCTCTCACGATATCGTCTATTTCGTTGTGCCTTGTCCAGATGGTATGGTATATAATCTGTTGTTCGATATTTGTAGGATTTCCTCTTAATAAATGCAATGCTTCCACAGATTTTCTTTTCCTTTCTCTTTAGTTACGTTGTTGTTATTTTATCCTCTCGAACTTCCACATTTCCTTTCTGCACCATCCCGGAACCGGCGTTATACGATTACATCATCATGTCGCCCCGGTCTCGCTACCCCGAGATCGAGTGCTCTCCCTTGCATCCGTTGATTTGTATATGTGACATATTGGAGAATATTTCCACTTATCCTTTGTATTTTTCGAATTACGTTTTAACTAGATGTATATTAGATACGCGTCAAAATATCGGACTTCCGTACGATTTTTTAGTAAAGTCTTATTCCTTTCCGACTGTTCGTTTTCATTTCACGATAGGCGCTCCTGTATTCGATGCAGACTCGCTCCAATTGAACCAGCCGATTATTATATTATATTACGTGAATAAACGTTCAATCGGAGCGTCTCTCTGTCACTCCATAACTGTGGAAGGCTTACTGATAGCCTCATCCCTGTGAAAGTTGCAGAAGTTGCTTCCGCCCCGAGATGGAAGTGTGCTTATGTTAGATTTAGTTAGGTTACGCTAGGTTATGTTAGGTTGGGTTATGTTTGGTAATGTTTGTAGGTTGCTCAGTTATGTTGGGTTAGATATAAGAAAGCATAGGTTTGATTTGTTTATGTTTATGAAAGGTAATGCTAGATTGTGTTAGGTTGGATTAGATTTGAGTGAAGGCAGGTTAAGTCAGATTAGGTGTAACTGATTTTAGGTTGGTTTAAATTAAGTTTAGTGGATGTTAGATTATGTTAAGCCAAGTAAGAGATGGATTACCGATAGCTGACGATGCCATCCGTCGATTGTTCTTGAATTCCCGGCTATTGGCAATATCAGCCGTCATTATATCATAATTTATCGACCATAGGCATCATCTACTGTCGTTATATCGTGAGCTACCGACCGCAGGCAACACCAGTCGTTCATAAGTCTTGAGGTACCTACTATTGGCTGCACCAGCTGTACGTGATAGCATGCGCTATCGGTTGTTGGTAACACCAGTCGTATATAATTTATGGATTATTAAGCACAAGCAGCACCATCCGTCGTTCGATCGTGAGTAACCGACCACCAGCAACACCATCCATCGGTAACTTATAAGTTATTCTTAATGGGAGCACCCATCCGTAGGCATGTATTGACACGTTTCGCCATCTCTTCATTCACTGCTGAAACAGATTTGCGAAAAGCTCGAGCAGTTTTCACAGAGATGACTCCATCGGTCTGACAACAACGAACGCCACATACGGGATCTCACAAAACCATTTGCCACACAACTCAGTGCTGAAAGGGTTAATAATGCTAGCGCTATTACTTTAACCAGGCATAGAATCCATAGATATGAAAAATTATGATCTTATGAATAATATCAATTCTAGAGGAACATTTCTAGTGTAAGTATAAAAGTTCTGTTTCAGTTGTAGAAATAAAATTCACTAATATGACACTATACTTATTTTCAGGTCCAAGATATGCTTACCATATTTAAAGAAAGGCACAAATCCTCATATAATAAATATCACCCTACCACTAAGTATAAAAATTAAACAAATATGATTTCAAACTCGTGTCGATTATATAATATCCAAGTCTAGAATCTTAATGTGTGGTCTTGGAAGGGCCGATGAATATGAAAATGATGGTATTGCTGTGAATGCAGACTTGTCAAAGACTGCAGTAAATTATATATATTTCTAATTTCATTTTTAAGAAAAGTAATTCTCTCAATTTAAGATTGCCTTACGCACGTGTTGTTTCAGGTATACATATGGCTGCGATAGAGATGTTAGTTGGTTCAGAATCACAAAATTATAGTGGGAAGCTGGAAATAATGGGTGATGCAATGTACGCATTTATTTTGCAAAGACAGTAAATCTTCTCTCTCTCGTCTTTAATCGATGAGGCAATATTAAAAAACTGAAGGGATGTCTGATTTTACCCATTCTGCGTGTAATACAGGTGTGAATAATTAACTAAAGGTTTACAATTAATACATGAATGTATAATTTATATTTTAGTAAACAAATCAATTTATTTTACAGAATAAAAATATTATTGATATGATAAATTGTTGCCTGATTCTTTCCTAGAGGAGAATTTGGAACATATAGATTTGGATAATTATGTATGACAATTGAAAAGAACGAACAAATTATACAGATAAATCAGAGGAAAAGATCATGCAAATATTAATTGTCATCTAAACTAATTTAAACAGCCAGTTTGTTAACAATACTGTAAGCTCAAATACTATATTGTTCATTATGTTAAAAAAAAATGTATTAGACCTCGTACATTACAGTACATCATAGATCAGTCTGATTAATTGCCCAAGCAACCATAATTCAAGAGTTAATTAACATCATTTTTGCAAAAATTTACAATATGTAAATTTCGTAATTTTAATGGTGACGAAGCTGGTACACGGTTTTTGGATTTTTAAAATGGTAAAGACCTAGTCAACCACTAGGTACAACATTAACAATGGATTCTCAAAATTTTCTCGCAATGCTTTCTCATAAAAAAAAATATAATTCTTACGTTCAAATTAATTAGAAATGCAAAATAATTTTACTAATAACATAATATTATATATCTTTCGGAAAATGAAAACTTGCATCGACAATGGGAAAGTTGAAAATTAGCGGTGATCTACGAAAAGCAATGAAATTGGAGAAATTAATGGTCAATTTGAAGTCGAAACTTACTTTGAAAAATGAAATACCGTCTTCTTAGAAAGAACCGACATATTAACTATATAAGGAAAAATTATTCCTACTTATAAAAATTTTGTTACTTTTTTAAAAAGTTTAATATAATATAAAATATTTAAAAAACTAAAGTAAAATATATTTTTATATTTATTTGTAATTTATTTTCTAACGATAAATGATAAACATTAAATAAATTACGTTTGAAAATATTAATTTATGGAGATTGAACTTTACTCATACATTTATAATAAAATGAACATAGTTATACATATACAATATTTTCTTTGGAAACAATGAGCAAAGATATAACGTACTTTCTTATTACAGTTCTAGCTGCTTCACAAGTTCTGAAAATGATAAAATAGACCAACGCCAGCAAAAAGTATAATGTTTCATAATTATTTTATAGTTGAAAGATTATCAAGCTTTATGCTTGGATGGATTCTTATATACATATAACTGCCAAAATGAAATGAGATCGCAAAGTGACATCTACACACCTGTGTGCTGCAATTTTGACGCATTAAAATTTATGATAAAAGCATATAAATGTTTATAACCTAATTATCAATTACAAATGGAATTCTACAATTTATCCATGTAATAGTCCTTTCTTTTTGTACGCATCCTCCAATACATACACAGTATTTTGAGAAGTACCACCTAATAGGTTTCATAGTTTCGATTCTAGTAAATAGAGTAAAATGGCATAAGAATTTCTGCAGGATATCAAGGGGATGTGAAGCTACTATTGTACTGCATACAGCATTTTTCACTGGAATAATTATTCTTCTAATGTGTCAACTCCAGATTTATTTGAATTGTTCTGGTTGAGAAAATTAAAACTGAATGACATATCCCTTAACACAGCACGGCGGTAACCATAAAACCTAACAGATCCAAGGTTCCTTTATCTCAGACTAAGGCCTGCTTTCTTTGTGCCCAAACTTCTTTACATTGCGTTACATTCTTAAGACTGTTTGTAGGTTACAAAGTACGGAAACGCTACATGGATTATAAAAGTGTAATATTTCAATTCATATAATCGTCAACATTTTAAATCCGTTTACGTTGCTTTGCTAGTTGTATACGTTTATCAGCTGGCGCTGAACCAATTGCTACTGCCACCATCTCTTTCTAAAAGTTGGAAAATCCACCAGATCTAATGAAACCTTGCTTAGATTGCAAATGTGTTTTCCACACTATTCACAGTAATATTTTCTTGCTACTGGATAGCGTTCCCAGGTCTCTACGTATCGAAGCAATAGATTTCCAATGCTTCATTAAACGCCATATCGCATTTCATATCAACAGATCGAAGAGTGTTAATAGATTTCAATGCTATATACATCTCATTATACTTATCTGCATCTAAACTTAAGTAGAATGCCATTTTTAAATTTCCATGCATGTGAACAGTGTTTTCAGATGCCAACGTGACGAAGAAATAGACTTCTAATACTTCATTCATCACGAAAATGGAAATAGAATAAAATAAGGACTCCACTATAGTAGATGCGAATGACTTGGATGCATTAAGCTGGGAGCTCTATTACCTGAGGTACAACTGTTCTGTTCGTGTCGGAGATCGAGACTCCTTAGAGCCAATTGCTCTGTTCGAATTGGTGAATGAGACTGAGACTGGATCGGCGCGTCCGCAACCTCTTCGGGTCGCGCGGCACACGAGTCGCTGGGCCCCAGAGTGGGGATGGCACGTGGACCGATGTGCGGGGAGTTCGCTCGTGGTGGGGTCGAGTGTGTTATGCAGTAAGCCGCGCGCGTTGACCGTGAGCGTCGGGCACGCGGTCGAGCGTGAACGCGTCTTAAACTATACTGCATTTACAAGTACATATTTACAAATATTTACTTAATTCTATGTGTGTGTGGTTTGTGTATATACACCAATGTGTCGTGTGCTTATTCTAACATGGCCGTTACGCAAAGAGCGTGTACGGATACGTAACCATTGGAGATTCAAGTCCGTAGCCGTCGTAGATCTCCTCGCCCTCGTAACGTGGGGTGGAATCCTCCCTCTGGTGTATGTGGCGTCGCCACCTCGTTCTGTGGCAGCGAGTAGGTGGGTTGCCCGCATACAGTGGATACGGATGTTGTAGGAGATGCGGATGCCGATCTGGGAATGCCGAGGACGGTGGCAGGCGTCTGGGCGTGGCAGGCGGTACGTCTGACGCCACAGTTCACATTCTCTTGCTTTTGCAGTGTAGAAGATATAAAAATAAAGCATTGCATTGAACATTACATCTTATCATGAAACATTGAAATGAAATGCGATATCGTGTCGATGGAAGTATTAGAACTAGTAGTGTAACACTACTGCATTGAAACGCAGAAATTATGGGCGCCATCCCTTTGCGTGGGACTGTATAATACATATTCCTTTGAACGGTAAAATCAGATAAGCATAAGCTACACATAGGAGATTGCACCTTACTTTTTTTTGATACGTTGAAGTGAGATGGGATCGCATTGCATAGAGAATTAGGACTCCGTTGCACTGTTACATGGGCACTATGAACCCTCATCCCGATACATGGAACTGTAGAATTAACATTCATTTGAAAAGTAGAAGCAGATAAGCATAATGCGGTGAATAGAAGATTACAGCTTACTTATTCTGAACCCTTGGAATGAGATGTGCCATCGCAATGCATGGAGCACTAGAACTCCAATTCTTTAACACGCAGGCACTATGAAGCGCCATCCCGTTTGAAGGAACTGTAGAGCTCACATTGCTTTGATTTTTAGCAGCATACAAGCTTAATGTTATTAGAGAATAGTTAGATTATCTTAATTTAAATGTTAATCAATTATTCATGTTTCAAATGTTATGTACGTGGAATATTCTGGATTGCGAGCGAGAACGAAAGTGCGGAATAGATGAGTTTTCCATGTGAATATTTTAAAACTATGAAGCAGTTGTTCATTAGCATTTTTTCGAGTTATATCACCGTTGAGAAGAACTATATAATGATTTGCAAAACCTTGTAGTTCTCTATAGTTAATAGGTTTTCTACTGTTTTTGGGCTCAGGAGTGGTAATTGTCAAGAAGACATTTAAGGATTAAATCGGATATGTTCTAAAGATTGGAATATTATCGAGTATTTGAAAACAGAACGTTGGAGAAAATGACTTGACGGTCTAGAACGTTCGAGATGTTATTCATGCGACCCGAGTGCAGTTTTGAGAGATATTGCGAGGATGAAAAATAAACTTTCATGTTGAGACAATTCGAGTTTATACGCGAGTGTCGAGTATAAATTTTCACCATGAAAGATTACAGTAAAATCACAGTTACTGCGCTAAAAGAGATATTAATGGAGCATAAACTACCAACTGCTTGATGGATATCAAACTGGATATCCCGTTTGATGGATATTGACGCAGACGGAACGAGGATAGATGACAAGCAGAAAGAAGTTCGTGAAGATAATGAAGGGTTGTGTGTTGATATATCATCAAACGTGCAGTCCGCAATGAATCTACAGAAACGAGAAACTGATTTCTTTTTAAGGAAAAAGAATTAGCAGAAGGTGAGTTAGCCATGCTGCGCCTTGAGCTAGATGCAATACGAATGACAATTCGTTTAATTGCAGGTTGAGCAAAATTTGGATAATGAGCAGGGACGATCGATGCGTAATTTTGGAAGCGAACAATATGATGTTGTTAGTGGCGGTGACAATCTCTTGGCATTGAATAATGGCAATGAATGCAATGTTTTATCTCAATTCTGTTAGCCGCGAACGAATATTTCGGCAGTTGCAAATTTACTTTTTAAATTTTATGGCAAATCTGGTGGTAATGAAATTTGGAAGAAATAGATCAAACTGTTGAAGATGATACATAAATTGGAAGATGACATTGCACTATTACTTATGAGTATGCGACTGAAGGGAAAAGCACTTCAATCGTTTCATTCTAAACGAGAATATATAACTATTCCATTCAACCGACTGCTGGAAGAATTAAGAGTTACGTTTTATCATACACAAAACAAAATTCAAATAAGGGAGAAATTTGAAATACGATTATGGAAGAGGAACCAGCTATTTCATGAATATTTGCACGAGAAGATCATTCTCGGAAATCGAGTACCAATCAACGACGATGAAATACTTGAATATCTAACTGACGGCATCCCCGATTAAATGCTCCGGAACCTGGCGCGTATTCAACAGTTTACAACAACCGATCAACTTTCTAAAGCGTTTGAAAAGGTAATTCTTCGAGATCAAGATTTGTCGAGTGTGCAGATGTCAACAAAATTTGAGAAGTGTGAAGACAGTTTCGTTAGAAATGAAGAAAAAGAGGTGGTCAATATTGGTAAGATGAAGGAGTTCACCGGTAATATTGTACGATGTTATATTTGTGGTGGGCACGATCATATTATTTTATATGTCAAGAACCTGGACATATTGCGTCGAAATGTCCCAAGAAATTTAAAACGAGTGAAGAGAGCTGCGCGACATTAGGTGTATCGTACCGAAAGTATCTCAAAAATGATTTACTTAACGGATACGAGATCGAAGCATTAATGGATTCAGGAAGTGATTCTAGTTTAATTCACACCGGCGAGTTTATTAAGTTCGGTTCTTCGCAATTACGACACGATGAATTACATTTCGATGGTATAGGTTCAAAGAATGATACAACATTTGGTGAATTTCAAGCAGAAATTACCGCAGATTGGCACTCATATCCGATTTGTATACACGTAACCTCTCATACTATTGTTCGACACAAGCTGCTGATAGCAACGAATTTCTTAAATGTAACTGATGTTAGCATTAGAGGTTGTAAAGTAAACTTTCGTTCATTACCGAAAGCAACGCGGGAAATTGTTGAAAGAGAAAATATTGTACCGGAAATATTTAAAATAGGTGTAACGAGTGACGTGTTAGATGTAAATCAAGTTGGTGTGTCTCATGTATTAGTTCCTAATAAGCGAGTGGCGATATAATATCTTGTTAGTAATTACAAGCCGAGTAAAACCTTTGAACCTTAAAGTGCAATGAAATTAATATTGAAAGGCGAAGAGTCTGTATATTAATCGGCCAGACGATTGTCAGCGTCGCAAAAAGAGATTGTTAATGTGTAGATAAAACAGTGGATTGCAGCTGGAGTCGCTCAGTTATCTACTTCTGATTATGCGAGTCCGGTTGCTCGTGTTCGGAAGAAAAATGATACGTTTAGATTATGTGTGGATCATCCACAAATTAATAAGAAGATTATTAAGTGTAGATATCTGTTACAACTGATTGAAGATCAATTAGATCTGTTATAAGTCGCGCGCATTTTCAGTACTCTTGACTTGAAAAACGGGTTCTCTCACGTGCGACAGGATAAATCAAGTCGAAAGTATACAGCATTTATTGTACCAGATGGTCATTATGAATTCTTACGAGTCCCTTTTGGTTTATGTAATTCTCCAGTAGTTTTTCAAAGATTTATAAATACCATATTTAGAGACCTTATTCGTAAGGAAATTGTTTTAGCATACATGAATGATTTGATTATTTCATCAAATGATACTGAACGTGGGATCTGATTCTTGAAAGGGTTTTAATTGTAACGAGCGGAGCCGGTTTAATATTCAGTTGGGAAGTATGTTGTTTTGGGTAATCTTCTGTCGAATTCCTCGGGCATGTAATCAATGGTTGTGTTCGCCCCTCACTGAAACTGATGCAGTCTGACGATTTCCAGAGCCGACAAATGTTAAACAAGTACAAAGTTTACTTGGACTCATCGGGTATTTTCGTAAATTTATCCGTGAGTACCCTGTAATTGCGCGACCTTTGCCTAACCTTCTGCAAGCGAATGCTAAATTCTGTTTTCGAGCGACTTAAATGGAAGCATTCATACGACTTATACTTTTATTAAGTGAGAAACCAATGTTGAATTTGATTCAGGTAGAAGTAGAGATAGAGTTGCATACAGATGCTTCTGCGTTAGGGTACGGAGCAATTTTATTTCAAAGAAGTGACGACGATAAACCTTTTTACCCTGTATATTATTTTCTAGTGGTGAGACAACTTCTGCTGCATCTAAATACAGTAGCTATGAGTTCGAAGTTTCAGCAATAGTAAAAGCGTTGAAGAAATTAGGACTTCATTTATTAGGAATTTCGTTTGTCATTCTTTTTGATTGCCGAGCTATTACTCTTACAATAAATAAGAAAGATCTTTGTTCGTCCAGAGAAGAACATGATCCATGTTGATGCGCTTAGTAGAAAGCCTCCACCTACGAATTTCTTAATCGATGAACTTCAAAACAAGACGAATGATTATGTTCTGCGGGAAAATTTACTGTACAGAGAGTCTGCAGGTAGTGTTCAACCAGTAGCACCATGTCGGATGCAGATACAAGAAATAGGGCGAGCTCGTAAGAGTGAACATTTTTCTGTGGTCAAGACTGAAGCTATCGTACGTAAAGATTATTGGATTCCAAATCTTCGGTAGCAAGTTGAAAAGGTGGTAAGAAAATGTGTTGCATGCATTTTACCCGAAAGATGCAGGGGACGCAGGAGTGTCATTTAAATCCGATTGAAAATGGGAGTATTCCTTTTGATACATTTCATATCGATCATTTTAGTCGGTGGCCATCAGCAAATAAAACGTATCAGTACATATTTGTAGTGGTAAATGCTTATACAAAATTTACATACCTTTATGCTACAAAATGAAGTTTTGTCACTCCTGAAGAAGCAAACGACTATTTTCTGTAATCTGCGTCGAATAATTTCTGATAGGGGAACGGCTTTCACAGCAAATGATTTCAAGCAATATTGTCAGGGAGAAAATATAGAACATGTTTCAACTACAACAGGAAATCCTAAAGATAATGGTCAAATTGAACGACTTAATAGAACATTCATACAGTCAGCAAAATTAGCTACATCTAAGTCCTGTGAGTGGTATAAGTATATGGAAGTAGTTCAACATTGTTTGAAATCAGCAATACATCGAAATATTGGCACGTCACTGTTACATCTTTTCTTTGGGACACATCTACGACTTAAAGGTTATCTTGACATCCGAGACATACTTGAAGAGGAATGGCTCGCAGTTTTCCATGATAAACGAGATGAAGTACGACTTCAAGCAAGCAAAAATATATCCCAGATCCGACAAGAGAATAAGCGAACTTTTAACAAGTGTAGACGAAATGCTAGAATTTATCCTGAAGGAGATCTAGTAGCAATTAAACGTATGCAACAGAGTCCTGGTCTAAATATAGCTCATAAATATTTTGAACCGTATGAAGTTTGTAGTTCGAATGGTAGGGGAAGGAGATGGACCCTTACAAACATCTACGTCAGCAGATTCTATGAAATTATTTCTATGAAATTATTGGATCGACGAAATCAATATTGATTTATTTGAAATCGAAGACGATATGAATGGAGACATTCAGGATAAATATTCATGCAGGATGGCCGAGTGAAGGATAACGAAATTATCTTAATGTAAAGGCTAATCAATAATTCAAGTTTCAAGTGTTATGTGCGTGGAATATTCTAGAATGCGACAGTAGTTGTTCATTAGCAGTCCTTGATTTACAAAATCTTGTAATTCTCTTTCATTAATAAGTTTCCTACATTATGCATAGAAGACTACAGCTTACTTAATTCGATACGAACAAATGAAATGCGCCACCGCATTGCATGGAGAATTAGAACTCTATTGTTCTGACTGGCAGACACTGTGAAACGCCACCCTGTTGCATGAAAGCGTATAATTTACAACCTCATAATGTGTAGAAGCAGATAAGCATAGTGCCATACATACAAGATTACAGCTCACTTATTTTGGAATGTTGGAATGAAATGTGCCATGGCATTGCATGGAGTATTAGAACGCCGTTACATTGACACTTAGGCACTATGAAGCCTCATCCCGGTGCGTGGTACTGTAGAATTCACATTCCTCTGAAGTGTTGAATCAGATAAGAATAATGCTATGCATTAAAAATTACAACTTACTCCGAGTGAAATATTGAAATGAAATCCGATATCGCGATGCAGGAAGCATTAGAACTCAAATGCTTCGATACGTAGACATCTAGGAACGCTATCCCATAGCAAGTAAGTGTGGGATTTACATTCTCTCGACGTATAGACGGAATAAACTTAACACGTTGCATGGAATATTACATCTTAGCGTGTAACAATGAAATGAGATGCCATATTGCGTTTTATTTAGTAAGAGAACTATACTGTTTCGATACGTAAATATCTAGAATCGATATTCCATTGGAACGAACTACAGGATTCACATTCTTTTGAAATGTAGAGGCAGATAAACATAACGCGTTGCATTGAATATTACATCTTATCATGAAACATCGCAGTGAGATGCGACATCGCATTGAATGAACTATTAAAAATCGATTGCTTGGACCCGCACGCATATAGGAACGCTATATCTTTGTAAAGAAGTGCAGGATTTACATTCTTTTGAAGTGTAGAAGCTGAAAAGCATAACTCTTTGCATTGAATATTACATGATATTATGAATGTCTGAAATGAGATGCGACATTCCGTTGAATGAAGTATTAGTACTCTATTGCTTCTACACGTAGATATCAAGAAACGCGATCCCTTTGCAAGAAAGAGCATTATTCATATTCTTTTGAAGCGATTTATTCATTATAGGTGATTTATTTTGAAGTGAAGTTATTCATATTCTTTGAAGCTAGTAATCATAAGGCATTCTTCAGGCGTCGTAACATTACAATTTATTTCAGCAGTTCAAAGTAAGTAACTAGGTTGTAATGCTCTATGCATCGCATTAAGCTTATCTGCTCCTACACTTCCAAAGAATGTGAATCCAACGCTTCCTTGAAAAGGATTTGCGTTTCTAAATGTCTATGTGTCGACGCAATAGAGTTCTAATACATCATTGAAAGCGATGTGGCATCTCTTTACAATGTTTCATGATAAGTGGTAATATTCAAGGCAACGCATTATGCTAATTTGCATCTACACTTCACAAGAATGTAAATTCTGCATTTGCATGCAACAGGATGACCCCTCGTAGTGTCTGCTTGTCGACGCAATGGAGTTCTAATGCTCCATTCATTGCGATGGCGCATCTCACTTGAACGTTTCAAGGGATATAATCTGTAGACTGCTATGCATAGCAAAATGCTTACCTGTTTCTGCTTTAAAATAATGTGAAATTTACAGTTCCATGCAACGACATGGCGCATCTCATTTCAACGTATCAGAGTCTATAAAAACGCTGATCGAACGCTGAAATGAGATCTGCCACCGCATAGCATGGAGCATTAGAACTCTACTGCCTTGAGACGCAGGTACTATGAAGCGCCATCCCGTTGCATGGCTCTGTAGAATTCACATTCATTTGAATTGTAAAAGCAGATGAGCATAATGCATTGCATAGAAGATTAAAGCTAATGGAGCATTTATAGGGGCGGTAGTATTTAGAATTAGCTATAATATATGAATATTGTAAATATATATACTGATTAAAAATCTTTATTTAAAACGTCATGAAATGGTATAAAATTAGATAAAATTTTGGGTGATGTAATGTATTTAGTGGGGATATTCTATTCCCAAATAGCTGAGATATATTATATGTGTACATATATATGCCAAATTGAAATGTTTATGTAAAATATCATGAAACGATATATAATTAGGTAGGTAGGGTGTTAGATGTAATGTAGTATTTGGAGGGGACATTTTATTTACGTTTATAGAAAGTTCATGATGTGTTTAAATATATACACTAACCTGAAATGTTTACTTATACCTTTCGCTACGGCAGTCCTTTCCGCGCGAGTAGCGCCACTGAACGGGCCACCGCGCCGTGCAGTGTGCATATTACGCATCTGTAGGTTTCGATGTTTGCACTTACGTCTTTCATTGGCACCTTGGTATTCTCTTGTGTATATACTTTTTTGAGAGTTATGTATCAACTGTTTCGTCATATTATATGAAAAATATAAAAATGAGTATATTTTGAGTATTCAGAAATATACATATTAAAAAGTTTTACTGTTATTATAAATAAAAATACAGTTGAGTTAGTGAGATATAATATTATACGTTAATTCTTAGTAATGCAACTCAGTATGGTAAATTCTAAAGCAAGGTTCCACGCAGAGTCCAACATTAGAATATTTACATTCATATCGAGACACGCGTCTCTTGTTTGTCGTAAAGACGATGCATCTTCTATTTTGGTTTTTTCTTCGTGGTTCATACAGTAATGGAAAATGCCGTTCTGTTGGCCGTGATGGATTGTTGTTGTCTCTTTGATGATATTAAGAAATATTCATATGATAATTTTTCAGCATTTTTCGGATTAAATTCAATTGAAATTTAGCCATAGATTTCGGTTTTCTTGTGTTATCCTTATAAACACAATATGCATTCCATACTACAAATGAAAAAATATTGACGTTACCATTTTAGAACGAATTGTCGAATTTATAGTGCTTATCACTATGTCGGTTTTGTCGACACAACCCATACAAGTATTGTAGTTAATGACGCATAGGCGTTTTTTAATAATTTTGTTTCCTCCATGCCTAACAACCGTTGCACACTCTGAAGTATGCATAGTGGATAGCATATATATTTCTTTTTTAACCAGCCATTTCACAACTAATAAATTTTTAGTTGGCCGGGAAGATGCTCCTCCTTTTCTCAGTGTATCAGTAATCTTTGGTATTGCTTGTCGCTTTTTTGCTACGGTCCCTCACGCATTTGTATGATTATTATATAGTAAATTAAACAAGGCTGGACTTGAATACCAATTATCTAGGTAAACTGTATGTCACTTTCCTAGATAGGGCGCCATTAGGGCTTCTGCTATCGTTCTCGATTTTCTAATTTTCTTATTTTGGCTGTTGATTATAGTCGATGACCCAGCGTAAACAATAAGTTCTTGTACAAAACCAATTCGACAATCACAAGGAGTACATGATTTTATCCCAAATCTACTTCTTTTCGAAGGAATGTATTGTTCGAATGAAAGCCGCCCTTTATATAGATGTATACTCTCATCGATGCATAATTTTTGGTAATGATAGAATGATTGGCCGAAATTTTTTCGGAGCATATCAACCACGTTCCTTATTTTATATAATTTATCATTGGTATATGTGATATCTTGACTGAAATGTAGCAACGATAACAATTTAAAATAACTGTCTCTATACATAATCTCAGCAAAAATGTCACTACGCAGGAGTTTGTCTGCCCTCCAGTATTGCTCTAAGGACAACTTCTTATTGCTTGTCATTAGATATGACACAGCAAAAAAGCAGTAAATTTCGGACAGCATTGTCGCTTCACCATCTTTCATATTATTGTTATTTTTTTCCAATAGGCATTTGTTTCATTTAAAAGAAATTGCACGAACTCGTCTGAAGCAAAGAGTTCAAAGTAATCGATTGCTTTTTATGATCTGCTAATGTTTGATATAATTCCTGTATTTTCTGGGGTAAATGGATGTAACTTAGGGATGAATGTGTTTGGCGTCCAGGAATCACAATCGTCCTTATTGTCTCGCTCATTGCTCTCTACTTCTGAATTCTGAGGTACTACATATATACCTTCTTTTTCTGTGCTCAGCGAAATTATCTTCGTTTTCACTCTCGGTATCATTTTCATAATCAGTTAATCCAATCAAAAATTGAATTCGTTTTGAACTCCGTCCAGAAATTGTAAGGAGGGTGCAATTAAGAATTAAAAAACAAATTTTACGCAAACATAAAACTAAAATTTTTAGATAATCATTTATAACCTTAAAATTTACCTCAACTGTAAAAGTCGACAATAATATATTCAACTTACATGTTGTCCGACTTATATTGGTTCAAGAAAGATTTTATATTATAATCCCTGTTTTTTATAATAGTTTTGTGCCCTACAACTTCGTATGTCGAATATGTGTCTGGCAGGCTTTAGTACAGTACGAGCCACTAGATTCAAAAGATATTCTACCGATACGGTAGATTCTGTTTTACGAAGCGGAGTCAGCGTAGGTGATCACGCGGCACCGACTATAGTCGGCACCAGTACACACAGCAGGTCTGGCGAACATCGACTATAGCCGGCATTAGTACGCACAGCACTTCGCGCGGCCGCCGACTATAGACGGTGTCCGTAGTGAAAGGGTTAGAACATCACGAAATGATATAAAATTAAATGAGATTTTAAATGTAATATATGATATATAAAATATATGATAAATGTAAGTATATGTACCAATTTGATGTAACTAATTAAAACAGTATGGAATGATATAAAACTAGGTAGGACTTTAGGTGTAATGGAGCATTTAGAGGGGATATTATATATACACTTAAATAAAATTTATGATAAGTGTGAACATATATACTAACTTGAAATACTTATTTAACACATCATAAAATGATATAAAATTACATAGGAATATGGATGTATTAGAGTATTTAGAGGGGATATTCTCTTTGAATTTAACTAAAATACATGGTAAGTGTAAGCATATACATTAGTTTGAAATATTTACTTCAAACATAGTGAAATTATATAGTATTAGGTAGGAATGCAGATGTAATGGAATATTTAGTGGGGATATTCTATGTAGAATCGACTATTATATATGATAAGTGTAAATATATGTACTAATTTGAAATATATATTTAAAATGTCAAGAAATAATACAAAATTAGATAAGATTTTAGATACAGTGGAGCATTTAGAGGATATTCTATTTAGGATTAACTAAAACATATGTTAAGTTGAAGCATATATAATAATTTGAAATAATTATTTAAAGCGTCATGAAATTATATATAATGAGGCACAATTTTAGGTGTAATTTAACGTTTCGAGGGGAAATCCTTCTTACAATTAAAATAAATGTCTGCAAATATTTGTACCAATTTGAAATATTTATTTAAAATACCATGAAATAGTACAAACTTAGATGGGATTTTAGATATAATGAACTATTTAGAGGGGGTATTCTATTAGCAATCAATTAAAATATATGATAAGAATAAATATATATACTAATATGGAATATTTATTATTAGAAAATCATGAAATAATGTAAAATTAATTAGGATTTTAGATGTAATAGGGTACTTAGTAATGGTAATCTATTGACAATCAATTGAAATACACGATAAGAGTAAACATATATAATAACTGGAAACATGCACTTAGAACATCATGAAGTGCTATTTCTACAGACACGTTTAGATGAAGAACTTTGAATTGTAGAACTGAGAAGCGTCATCGCATTGCATTGAACTTCGGAAGTCAATTACTTTGACAAGCTGATACTTAGAAGTGCAGAGTAGTTACACGGAACTGTAGATATTGCACATTTTGTAACGTAGCATCAGGTAAACGTAACTGCGTTGTGCAGATACCTACAACTCGCTTACTTTAAAACGTAGAACTAAGAAACTGTATGGACCATTGGAAGTCAATTACTATGTCAATTTGACAGTTAGAAGAGCCAACAGTTACATGGATATGCAAGAATTGCATACATTGTTATGAAGTACCTAGTAAGCAAAATTGATATGTATAGAAACTTAGAACTAACATACATTGAAACGTTGAACTGAGAAACAAAATCGCGTTGCATGGACACTTGCAAGTAAATTATTTAGACAATTTGATACTTAGAAGCGCTATTCTGTTACATGTACCTGTAGAAATTACATACTTTGTATCAAAGAACCTGGTAATCGTAGCTGCTTTGAATAGAACTATACATTTTACTTAAATTGAATGGTTGAACTGAGAAACGCCATCGCATTGGATGGAGCATTATAACTCTATTACTCTAACACGTAGGCACAATGAAGCGCCTACTCACTGTGTGGACCTGTAGACTCCACATCCTTTAGAATTGTAAACGGAGTTAAGCATATTGGAATGCTTAGAACATTGTACCCTACTCACTTTGAAACTCTGAAATTAAACGCGACCATTGCGATATATAAAGCATTAGATCCCTATTGCTTTGAAACGCAGACACTATGAAACGACAGCTCTTTACATTCAGCAGGAGAATTCACTATCATTGAAAGCGTACAAGCAGATATTTTTTATGCGATGCACAGGAAATTTGAACCTACTTCCATTGAAACGTTAAAATGACAATCGTCACAGAAATGAATAAAGCATTAGTACTCCATTGCTTTGAAACGCAAATACTATGAAACGCCATCCAGTTGCATGCAACATTAGAATAGATTTCTTTTACGCTTTTCTTATCAATAGGGAAAATTTTTGGACCTGGCTCATCTGTAAAATCTGATGTGGTAGGAACTTTATTGACATCTGACCATTCTTCGCTGTAACTATACAATCCTGTGAACATTACACAATGACTGGAATCATCGGAATCGCTTGAATGCTGTAGTGGAGCGGAACAGAAGATGACTATGGAATGCATTGTTCTAGAATAATTTTTGCTTTAATCGTTTCCAAACTATCGCAGAAGTTTTATGTCTTGGGCATAAGAAATGAAAATCGACATAACCATGGCAAGTACATACAAATCGATGTACAAGATACTCAAACCAGCAAAAAATTGCATATCATAATGGGACCAGCGTACAAGCGTCAGACTCAGAAACCCGCGTTTTCACGGGGCCGGCGCTCAAGTGACATACTCAAAAACCTGCGTTATCGCCGGGACAACTGTCAATGTGTTAACAGCTTCAGGTCTTCAAAAGAATGTGAATTGTACAGTTCCATGCAATGGAATGGAGCTTCATGGTGTCTGCGTGTCAAAGCGAAAGGGTACTAATGCGGTGGCACATAGCATTTCATCGCTTCAAGGTAAGTCAGCGGTATACCTCGATGCATGGCATTATGCTTATCTGCTTCTACATTTCAAGAGAAAGTAAATGCTAGAACTCCTTGCACCTGGATTGCGCTTCATACTGTCTGCGTGGCAAATCAATGGTGTTCTAAAAAACACCATGCATTCCAATGGTCCACCTCATTTCAACGATTCGAAGTTAGTGAGCTGTAATCTTCTATGAATAGCATTATGCTTACCTGCTTTTGCACTACAACAGAAAGTGAATCCTACAGTTCTAAGCAACAGGAAGGAGTTTCATAGTGTCTGCCAGTCAAAGCAACGGAGTTCTAATGCTCTATGCAATGCGATAGCGCATCTCATTTCAACGTTCTGAGTAAGTAATTTGTAACTCTCTATGTATAGCATTATGCTTCTTTGCTTCTACACATCAACTGTCCTGGCAGCCTATGACAGAAAACGAAGTGAACATTTTTATTGGTGTCCTGCTTATATCGGTTGTAGCGCCACTGCTAAAAATTAGATTATATTGAACTCAAAAAAAGGATATGTATACAAACGCGGATATAAAAAGCGCGACCGGTTTACATCGATACTTAAGACTTGTAAAAATATTGTAATCGACGAAACTATGGTTTCGTGTCGAGAACGTCTCGGTTCTTGCCAATATATCCCAGGAAAGCGGCATAAATATGGTATAGGACTTTGTAAACTGTGCCTTCCGGAAGGATACACTCACAACATTCTTATTTACGTCGGAAAAAATGCAACCATAATGGTTAAAGCACATGCGCATGCTGTTGTTATGACGTTGGAAGTTGAATTATTATTTGGAAGCCGCGTATTATACGCAGATAGTTTTGACAATAGTGTCCCATTGGCCGAGGAACTTCTGCAAAAGGTAAGATTTATTTCTGGTACAGTAAAAATTAATAAAAAATTTCCCCAGCTGCAGGCCATACGAAAACAGCAACGGGGTGGATTTATGTATTTTCAAAATCGGAGCGGCTTTAAATTTTTAAAGTGGACGGATAAGAGTCCGGTATGCATGCTAGTCACTTTTGAAAACCACAAATGTGTTATTGTCCAGGGTAGTAACAATAAGTTAAAGTCGAACATTGTGTTCCATTATAACAAAGCTAAGAAGGGGTTGTATGAAAATATGTATGAAAATATTAAACTTCCGCGAAAAAGTTATTGATTATCTCTTCAGTACAGTGGATCATCACGGTGAACAAACGTCATCTGAAACTTAAGCAGTGCCCAAGAAACGTACACATTTTCTGCGGTCGTTCCAAGGACGCGCGAGAAAAACGAGACAGGGATGTAAAGAATATTATAAATTGATGTCTAGAATAAATGGTAGGCAGTATGCCGCGAATAAGGCGATAAAAGTAAAAACCTGTTGTAACCGATGTAAGGGCCAACCGGAACTCTATCCAACATGTTTTAAAAAATTACATAAAAAGATTAAATAATTATGTTAGGTTTATAAGATTGATTTGTTATGTTTTAAGTATTGAATGTTTGTTTACAATGCGGAGAATTAGATCACTACAGCTTTGACAAGCAGACAATAAGAATCCCCGGCCCGGTGCAAGGAACAGTCGAATTTACATTCGTTTGAAGTGTAGAAATAGGTAAGGGTAATGCGATACATAGAACATTACAACATTCTCGCTTTCGAACGTTGAAATGAGATATTCCACCGCACCGCATACAGCATTGGAACTCCATTTTTTTTACACGAAAACACTATGAGACGCCGTCCCGATGCATATGTCTGTAGAATTCATATTCTTCTGAAGTGTAGATGCAAATAAGCATAATGCCATGCATAGAAAATTACAGCTCACTTACTGTGAAACGTTGAAATGAAAAGTGCTATCGCATTGCGTGAAGTAGTATACTCTAATGCTTCGACACGCAGACACTCTGATCTACCTTCTTGTTGCATGGAACTGTAGAATTCACACTCTTTTGAACTGTAGAAGCAGATAAGCATACTTCTATGCATGGAGGATTACAGCTTACTTATTTTGAAATCATGAAATGACATGCACAATTACATTGCATGGAGCATTAGAATTCCATTGCATTCACACGCAGGCACTACGAGCCGCCATCCCTTTGCATGGAGATGTAACATTCACTTTCTACAGAAATGTAGAAGAAGATATGCATAATGCTATGCTTAGCATATTTCAGCGTACTTAATTTGAAACGTTGCAATGATATGCGGCATAGTAATGCATGGAGCTTTAAAACTCCACTGCTTTGACACGTAAACATTATGAAGTCGCTTCCTCTTGCATGAAACTGTAGAACTCACATACAGGATCCTTACTTTGAAACTTTGAAACATTGAAATGACAAGAGCCATTCGCACTGCATGGAGCACTGCAACTCCGTTGCTTTGACACGCAGACAAACTGAAGCGCCATCCCGTTGCACGGAAGTGTAGAATTCATATTTATAGGAAGTGTAGATGTCGCTAAGCATAATGTCATTAATTGAAGATTGCAGCTTACTTACTTTGAAACGTTTAAATGGGATGCGCTGTCCCATTGCATGTTACTTTAGAACTCTACCGCTTTGACACGCGGACACTATGAAGCGCTATTCCGTTCCATGGAAATGTATAATTCACAATCTTTGGAAATGTAGAAGCAAATAAGCATATTGCTTTGTTTAGAAGTTTTAGCTCACTTACTTTGAAAATTTGCAATGAGATGCGCCTTTAATTGCATGAAGTACTAGACCTTTTCCGTTTTCACAAGCAGACTCTGGACAGCGCCATCCCGTTGCATGGAACAGTAGAAATCACAATCATTAGGCATAATATTATCTATTGGCCATGATTTCTTTTCCCTTTCCAAGATTTTTCATCAAACATGGTTTTTCGAGTCTTATCATGAATATAAGCTGTAGAACCGAAAATTCGTAAATACTTTACTTTAGGCTTTTTATCAAGCCACATTTCAAATGGCGTTTTACTTCGTTTAAAAGCCTTTGTTTGGCTTAAGTTTATTAAATACGTCACAGTTGAAGCTGCTTCCACCCAAAACAGTTTATTTAAACTGGCACCACTTACATTTGTGCGTGCCTTTTCTGTTACGTTTCTGACCATTCTCTCAGAAACACCAATTGGGGAGTCCGCGGAACCGTTAGATGGTAACTAGTACCCTTTTCTACACAATAATCTTTCATCTCATTAAACAGATATTCTCTGCCATTATCGCTATACAACTGAACAACTTTTAAATTAAAATGAGCCTCGCATCTTGTTGCAAAATTTTTAAGTGCAGAAAATATTGCTGATTTATATGTAATCAGGTATGTTACACGGTAAAGTGTATATTCGTCCACAAACAGGAGAAAACAATTCTTTCCTTTAATAGTTGAAGGAATAATAAAACAACATACATCTAAATAAATAATAAAAAACGGTCGCTTTACATGCTCCATGTTCTTTACCTTTTCGAATGATAACCGTGCTTGCTTACCTTTAATGCCGGCCTCACATAAATTATCATTCGGCACTATCATTTCAATATGATTTATATCATTGACCATCTTTTTATTCTTCAATTCTACGAATTTTGATCTTCCAATGTGGCCCAAACGCTGATGCGACAGTTCATAGTCATTATTTACTGCACTATGAATCTGGTGATTAATCAACTTTTCACCATTTTTCATTTGAAAATCAGTAATAGATAAGCTATTTTATTCCTTACCTTTGATTATTTTGTGACCAGTTTTCCTTACTTGAACGTTACCACCTGTTACAAATACGATATCCATTCCTGCTTCTTGCATCCCTCTATCGGACAGCACCTTTCTGTCACCGAAATCTTCAAGGGTGGACTCAACTTCTCGAATGTCGAAAAGACATTATCACATTTGACAATGTGATCCGACGCTCCGGAATCCAACAGAAACTTTAATTTGTTTTTATCGTCTTCCCTATTTTCATTGTACCCCGTCATAAAGGCAAACGAGGATGACCAAATCTTTGCAATATCCAATTCTTCTGTTACTTGAGCTGCTTGGGCGATCACCTTTTACTTTCCCGCGTGCTGGACCGTTCTTTTATTTTACGCCCTTTCGCCCACAATCATGGCATTTTATATTTATCGTTTCTTTGGTCATTTAAATTATCTCTATCTGTATGTATCTTCTCAGTATGTAATACTTTCGCGCTTGTCGAGCAGCCTGTTCGTAATTTTACTTCATGGACCAATAAACCAGTTTTTACAAATACTAATGTTAGATTGTCTTCGGGAAATGTTCTATTGCCGTAATTACTCGCTATAGCGCGTTGGAAGGATTAGTAGTAAATGGAAAGCTTTATCCGATTCTTCTAATTTTGCACACGCTACTAAGAGTTCCGTGATCATGTCATTGAGTGGTGTAAAATGTTTGATCAAGTGCTGCTCTCCCTGTAGTTTTAAACTTAATATTTTTTTCTAACAGCCAATTGCGTGGCTAAACTATCCCTTTCATGTATGCCATCCAATTTCTGCAAAATTTCAGCAGCAGTTTTCGCATTATTTGCGAAGCTCAAAATGGAATCTGCTAAATATTCAGCATCCTCTCTGCTTTCCTCCAATTTTCAGTTATTTTTACTGAAATGGGTTCATCAATAATTATCCAATTCGCTTACAGTGCACCAATTCTTAATTGCAACATACTGTAGCGATTACCATCAAATTGTTTACTATTCCTCTTGGTTTTTGTACTTTAAATATTTCTCTTTTCCTTCATATGGAAAGGTTTATATTCACTAATAATGTTCCTTTAATAGTTTAATCACTTATATATGCTTCTGATATTACACTTATGATCACATAATCACGTACACAAAAGTTATCACTAAAAAGAATATCTACTAAAGTGTTAATACTATTAAAATACGTAAACTGGGCCCTATTGAATTATGGGTAAATATAAATGAAGAGCTGTCCAAAGTTCTTTATAGTCTATAACTTTATTCTTAAGGTTTGAAGGTACGTCTTTACGTTCCAAACGCTCTAATAATTGTGAGGACACCGCATAGGAAATATAGGGATCTCCCTCCTAAAGAAATAGACGACGCAAAGTCTGCACGTGTTTTCCTTTCAGGCCACTAGGTATAAACAGTCGTGAACTCTACTCGAACCGACAGAATTATTTCACAGTTTATATACTGGATTCTATTTCCTAACTCAAGATTCATTTTTGTTTCTCCATTGACAATTGAAATAATGCAACAGCAGTAAGCTTTTATGTATAGCATTATAATTATCTGCCACTACACTTCAAAAGAACGTTAATTCTATATGTCCATGCAACAAGATAGCCCTTCATACAGTCTGCCTGTTGGAACAACAGGATCCTAATGCTCCATGACATGCAGTGGCGTATCTCACATCAATGTTTCCAAGTAAGTAAGCTGAAACATTCTATGCATAGAATTACGCTTATCAGCTTTTACAGTTCAAAGATATGTGAAATCTGCAGATTCTTGGAACAGGATTACGCATCGCATTGTCTGCGTGTCGCAACAATTGAGCTCTAATGCTACATGCCATGCAATGGGCCATTTCGTTTCAACATTACAAACTTTATAAGCTGTAACCTTCTGTGCATAGCATTATACTTATCTGCGTGTGCACTTCACGAGAATATGAATTCTATAGTTCAATGCAACGGGGTCCGTCTGCATAGTGTCTGCACATCAGAGAAGTAGGGTTTTAATGCCCCATGTCATGCGATAGCGCATCTCATTTCAACGTATAGAAGTAAGTAATCTGTAATCTACTATGCATGGCATTATGCCGGCTGCTTCTACTCTAAAAGAATGCAAGTTCTACAGTTCCATGCAGCAGGAAGGAGCTTCATAATGTCTACATGTCAAAGCAACGAAGTTCTAATACTCTATTCAATACTGGGGCAAATTTCATTCCAACGTTTCAATCAAAGTAAACTGCAATCCTCCATGCATAGCATTATGCTTAACTGTTTCTACACTTTAAAAGAAAGTGAATTCTTCGATTCGATGCAACCGAATGGCGCTTCACAGTGTCTGCGTGTCAAAGACAGATTTGGAATGCACCATGCAATGCATTGGCGCATCTCACTTCAACGTTTCAAAGTAAGGTTGGTGTAATCTTTCATGCATAGCACTATGCTTTTCAACTTCAACACTTCATAAGGTTGTGAATTCTACATTTCCATGCAACAGGGTGGCGTTTCACAGTGTCTACTTGTCAAAACAATGGAGTTCTAATGCTCCATGCAATGCGACTGTGCATTTTATTTGTACGTATCGAATTAAGTAAGCTGTAATCTTCTCTGCATATTGTAGGAAACTCATTAATTAAAGACAATTACAAGGTTTTGTAAATCATTAAATAATTCCTTTCAACTAAGATACTACTTCAAGGACTGCTAATAAACAACTGCTTCATCGTTCTAAAGCATACACACGAAATATCATTTATTCCACACATTCGCTCTAGCTCGCATTCTAGAATATTCCACGCACCTAACATTTGAAACTTGAATTATTGATTAGCTTTTAAATTAAGATTATTTCGTTATTCTTCACTCGGTCATCCTGCATGAACGATCGTTCCGAATGTCTTCAAACATGTCGTCTTCGATTTCAGATAAATATCATAGATTTCTTCGATCCACAATTTCATAGAATCTGCTGACGTCGATGTTTATAGGGGTCCTTCTCCTTCCCCTACCTTTCAAATTGCAAATCTTTCATTGCGTCACTTGCGTAAAACTTCATACGGTTCAAAATATTTATGAGGTATATTTAGACAAGGACTCTGTTGTATACGTTTAATTGCTACTAGATCTCCTCCATGATAAATTCTAGCTTTTCGTCTACGTTTCTTAAAAGTTCGCCTATTCTCTTATTGGATCCTGGATATATTTTTCCTTGCTTGAAGTCGTACTTCATCTCGTTTATCTTGAAAAGGTGCGATCCATTCCTTTTCAAGTATGTCTCGGATGTCAAGATAACCTTTAAGTCGTGGATGTGTCCTAAAGAGGAGATGAAACGGTGACGTGCCAATACTTCGATGTATTGTTGATTTCAAACATTGTTGATCTACTTCTAAATACTTATATCATTCACAGGGCTTAGGTGTAGCTAATTTTGCTGACAACAGTATGAATGTTCTATTACGACGTTCAACTTGACCGTTCGCTCTAGAATTTCCTGTTGTAGTTGAAACATGTTCTATATTTTCTTCTTGAGAATATTGCTTGAAATCATTTGCTGTGAAAGCCGTTCCCCTATCAGAATTATTCGACGCAGATTACAGAAAATAGTCACTTGCTTCTTCAGGAGTGACAAAACTTCATCTGTAGTAATAGATTTTGTAGCATGTAAATTTTGTAAAAGCATCTACCACTACAGATATATACTGATACGTTTTTATTTGTCGATGGCAGTGGTCCAAGATGATCGATATGAAATGTATCAAAAAGAATACTCCCCTTTTGCAATCGGATTTAAATGACACACCTGCTCCCCCTGCATCCTTTCGGCTAAGATGCATGGAACACAATTTCTTACAACCTCTTCAACTTGCTGCCGAAGGTTTGGAATCTAATAAACTTTACGTACGATAGCTTTGGTCTTGACCACAGAAAAATGTCTACACTCATAACCCTGTCTTATTTTATGTATCTGCATCCGACATGGCACTACTAGTTAAATATTACCTCCAGAGTTTCGGTACACAAAATTTCCCCGTAGAACATAATCATTCGTCTTGTTTTGGAGTACCAAATCTCGAAGTTTCAATACAGTCTCATCTTCTTCCTGTGCTTTCCACAAACGCGTTGTAAGACTTGCATCAGATCCATCGATTAGGAAATTCGTAGGAAGAGGATTTCTACTAAGCGCATCAACATGTATCATGTCCTTCCGTGGACGATGCTCTATCCGGTAACCAAATTCTTTGAACGATGATGCTCATCATGCAACACATACATGAAGATCTTTCTTATTCATTGTACGAGTAATAGCTCGGCAATCAATAACAATAATAAACAGAATTCCTAATAAATGAACTCCAAATTTCTTCAACGCTTTTACTATTGCTAAAACTTCAAACTCATAGCTACTGTATTTAGATGAGGCAGAAGTTGTCTTACCACTAGAAAATAATGTACAGGGTGAAAAGGTTGATCTTCGTTATTTCTTTGAAATAAAATCGCTCTGCACCCTAACGCAGAAGAATCTGTATGCGGCTCCATTTCTACTTCTACTTGAATGCTTCCATTTAAGTCGCTCGAAAACAGAATTTAGCATTCGCTTGCAGAAGGTTAGGCAAAGGTCGCGCAATTACAGGGTACTCACGGATAAATTTACGAAAATACCCGATGAGTCCAAGTAAACTTTGTACTTGTTTAACATTTGTCGGCTCTGGAAATCGTCAGACTGCATCAGTTTCAGTGAGGGGCGAACACAACCATTGATTACATGCCCGAGGAATTCGACAGAAGATTACCCAAAACAACATACTTCCCAACTGAATATTAAACCGGCTCCGCTCGTTACAATTAAAACCCTTTCAAGAATCAGATCCCACGTTCAGTATCATTTGATGAAATAATCAAATCATTCATGTATGCTAAAACAATTTCCTTACGAATAAGGTCTCTAAATATGGTATTTATAAATCTTTGAAAAACTACTGGAGAATTACATAAACCAAAAGGGACTCGTAAGAATTCATAATGACCATCTGGTACAATAAATGCTGTATACTTTCGACTTGATTTATCCTGTCGCACGTGAGAGAACCCGTTTTTCAAGTCAAGAGTACTGAAAATGCGCGCGACTTATAACAGATCTAATTGATCTTCAATCAGTTGTAACAGATATCTACACTTAATAATCTTCTTATTAATTTGTGGATGATCCACACATAATCTAAACGTATCATTTTTCTTCCGAACACGAGCAACCGGACTCGCATAATCAGAAGTAGATAACTGAGCGACTCCAGCTGCAATCCACTGTTTTATCTACACATTAACAATCTCTTTTTGCGACGCTGACAATCGTCTGGCCGATTAATATACAGACTCTTCGCCTTTCAATATTAATTTCATTGCACTTTAAGGTTCAAAGGTTTTACTCGGCTTGTAATTACTAACAAGATATTATATCGCCACTCGCTTATTAGGAACTAATACATGAGACACACCAACTTGATTTACATCTAACACGTCACTCGTTACACCTATTTTAAATATTTCCGGTACAATATTTTCTCTTTCAACAATTTCCCGCGTTGCTTTCGGTAATGAACGAAAGTTTACTTTACAACCTCTAATGCTAACATCAGTTACATTTAAGAAATTCGTTGCTATCAGCAGCTTGTGTCGAACAATAGTATGAGAGGTTACGTGTATACAAATCGGATATGAGTGCCAATCTGCGGTAATTTCTGCTTGAAATTCACCAAATGTTGTATCATTCTTTGAACCTATACCATCGAAATGTAATTCATCGTGTCGTAATTGCGAAGAACCGAACTTAATAAACTCGCCGGTGTGAATTAAACTAGAATCACTTCCTGAATCCATTAATGCTTCGATCTCGTATCCGTTAAGTAAATCATTTTTGAGATACTTTCGGTACGATACACCTAATGTCGCGCAGCTCTCTTCACTCGTTTTAAATTTCTTGGGACATTTCGACGCAATATGTCCAGGTTCTTGACATATAAAATAATATGATCGTGCCCACCACAAATATAACATCGTACAATATTACCGGTGAACTCCTTCATCTTACCAATATTGACCACCTCTTTTTCTTCATTTCTAACGAAACTGTCTTCACACTTCTCAAATTTTGTTGACATCTGCACACTCGACAAATCTTGATCTCGAAGAATTACCTTTTCAAACGCTTTAGAAAGTTGATCGGTTGTTGTAAACTGTTGAATACGCGCCAGGTTCCGGAGCATTTAATCGGGGATGCCGTCAGTTAGATATTCAAGTATTTCATCGTCGTTGATTGGTACTCGATTTCCGAGAATGATCTTCTCGTGCAAATATTCATGAAATAGCTGGTTCCTCTTCCATAATCGTATTTCAAATTTCTCCCTTATTTGAATTTTGTTTTGTGTATGATAAAACGTAACTCTTAATTCTTCCAGCAGTCGGTTGAATGGAATAGTTATATATTCTCGTTTAGAATGAAACGATTGAAGTGCTTTTCCCTTCAGTCGCATACTCATAAGTAATAGTGCAATGTCATCTTCCAATTTATGTATCATCTTCAACAGTTTGATCTATTTCTTCCAAATTTCATTACCACCAGATTTGCCATAAAATTTAAAAAGTAAATTTGCAACTGCCGAAATATTCGTTCGCGGCTAACAGAATTGAGATAAAACATTGCATTCATTGCCATTATTCAATGCCAAGAGATTGTCACCGCCACTAACAACATCATATTGTTCGCTTCCAAAATTACGCATCGATCGTCCCTGCTCATTATCCAAATTTTGCTCAACCTGCAATTAAACGAATTGTCATTCGTATTGCATCTAGCTCAAGGCGCAGCATGGCTAACTCACCTTCTGCTAATTCTTTTTCCTTAAAAAGAAATCAGTTTCTCGTTTCTGTAGATTCATTGCGGACTGCACGTTTGATGATATATCAACACACAACCCTTCATTATCTTCACGAACTTCTTTCTGCTTGTCATCTATCCTCGTTCCGTCTGCGTCAATATCCATCAAACGGGAAATTAATTTAGCTTTCGAACTAGCAGTTTTCGAACTAGCTCCATTAATATCTCTTTTAGCGCAGTAACTGTGATTTTACTGTAATCTTCCATGGTGAAAATTTATACTCGATACTCGCGTATAAACTCAAATTGTCTCAACATGAAAGTTTATTTTTCATCCTCGCAATATCTCTCTAAACTGCACTCGGGTCGCATGAATAACTTCTCGAACGTTCTAGACCGTCAAGTCATCTTCTCCAACGTTCTGTTTTCAAATACTCGATAATATTCCAATCTTTAGAACATATCCGATTTAATTCTTGAATGTCTTCTAGACAATTACCACTCCTGAGCCCAAAAACAGTAGAAAACCTATTAACTATAGACAACTACAGGGTTTTGCAAATCATTATATAGTTCTTCTCAACGGTGATATAACTCGAAAGAATGCTAATGAACAACTGCTTCATCGTTTTAAAATATTCACATGGAAAAGTCATCTATTCCGCACTCTCGTTCTCGCTCGCAATCCAGAATATTCCACGTACGTAACATTTGAAACATGAATAATTGATTATCATTCAAATTAAGATAATCTAACTATTCTCTAATAACATTAAGCTTGTATGCAGCTAAAAATCAAAGGAATGTGAGCTCTACAGTTCCATCAAACGGGATGGCGCTTCATAGTGCCTGCGTGTTAAACAATTGGAGTTCTAGTGCTCCATGTATTGCGATGGCACATCTCAATCCAAGGGTTCAGAATAAATAAGCTGTAATCTTCTATTCATGGCATTATGCTTATCTGCTTCTACTTTTCAAATGAATGTTAATTCTACAGTTCCATGTATCGGGATGAGGGTTCATAGTGCCCATGTAACAGTGCAACGGAGTCCTAATTCTTTATGCAATGCGATCCCATCTCACTTCAACGTATCAAAAAAAGTAAGGTGCAATCTCCTACGTGTAGCTTATGCTTATCTGCTTTTACCGTTCAAAGGAATATGTATTATACAGTCCCACGCAAAGGGATGGCGCCCCATAATTTCTGCGTGTCAATGCAGTAGTGGTACACTACTAGTTCTAATACATCCATAGACGCGATATCGCACATCATTTCAATGTTTCATGATAAGATGTAATGTTCTATGCAATGCTGTATGTTTATATCTTTTACACTGCAAAAGCAAGAGAATGTGAACTGTGGCGTCAGACGTACCGCCTGCCACGCCCGGACGGCTGCCACCGTCCCCACGCCTCGACGTCCCCAGATTTGCATCCGCATCGCCTCCAGCATCCGGATCCACTGTATGCGGGCAACCCACTTACTCGCTGCCACAGAACGAGGAGGCGACGCCACATACACCAGAGGTAGGGTTCCACCCCACGTTACGAGGGCGAGGAGAACTACAACGGCTACGGACTCGAATCTTCAACGATTACGTATCCGCACACGCTCTTTGCGTAACGGCCATGTTAGAATAAGTACACGACACATTGGTGTATATACACAAACCACACACACATAGAATTAAGTAAATATTTGTAAATATGTACTTGTAAATGCAGTGTAGTTTAAGTCTCGCTCACGCTCGAGCGCGCGCCCGACGCGCTCGGGCGACACGCGTTGCTCACTGCTTAACACGGTCGACCCCACCACGTGCGGTCTCCTCGCTCTTCGGTATACGCGCCATCCCCACTCTGGAAGAAGTAGAAAGTCCAAGAATATATCTTAGTGTATACCAAATTTAAAATCTTTATTCTATTTCAAATACAATTTCCTTTAACATTTTATTCCACGGGTACACTCGCGATTAACTACTATTCCTAACAAATCAAGTTCAACGGCCTTAAAGCTGGACGGTTGGAACGAACCAACGCTTAGCCACTTTTACTTTATTTCTGTGATGTCAAGGTGTCTAGCGTCTAGGTACATCCAGTAAGCTAGGGCGAAGCAGCGCTTAGTGGTGCCGTGCTTCACCGAAGTGCAAGTACTTCTGATGAGCTTCGCTTTTCGGGTAAAGCGTACACGACGCGCAGGGAGGAAGGAATGTGTCCGACGACTTGAGCGTGAATACGTCGCTGGTGCACCCGAATATTCGGACCATCGCACAGCTCTTCCCGTTCCTGTCAAGAAAGTCTTCGCAGCCGTACGTACTGTACGAGCTAATGATCGCCCGATTCCAGCTTCGATACCCGCTAGACAGGATCAGATTACCTGGCGCCTGCTTCTAATCACTGATCCGCCGTTCCAGCCGTACGCCGCTGCTATCCGGGTCACTGACCCTCGGCGCCTACGATACCTGGAACGAGAAGCAAACCAATGAATTAAAAGCATCGAAAGGTAAGTTGAACGCTTTTGTACGCGGTAAGGCGAGCCCTGTCCGACGACGATCCCAGCTGCGCACAATTCGCGTCGATTTCGCGAACGGCTACGATTAGTGTCAACGTGACGAGCGCATTCCCGACTTCAGGACGTAATAATACACAAAACGCGTTGCATTGAGTATTACATACTATCATGAAACATAGAATTGAGATGGGACATCGCGTCTAATGCAGTATTAGTACACCATTCCTTCGACACGTAGACATCTAGAAACGCAATCCCCTTGCAAGGGAGTGTAGAAATCACATTCTTCTGAAGTAAAGAAGAGATAAGCGTTACTCGTTGCATTGAATACTACATCTAACATTAAACATTGAAATGAGATCCCACATCGCGATGAATGGAGTATTATAACCCTATTGCTTCGACACGAAGATATCTAGAAGAGCTATGCCTTTGCAATGAAGTGCAAGATTCACATTCTTTTGAAGGGTAGAAGCAGACAAACATAATGCAATGCACAGAGCGTTACAAACCACTAATTTATTTTGAACGGTTTAAATGCAATGCAATATCGCGACGTATGAAGCATGTGAAATCAAAAGCTTCACACGTGCAGACCTAGAAACGCAATTACGTAGCAAAGAAGTGTAGGATTCAGATTCTGCAGATATGTAGAAGCAGATAAATATAACGCGTTGCATTGAATTTTACATCTTATCATGAAACAAAGAAATGAGATGCGATACCGCGTTTTAAGGAACATTAGAACACTATTGCCTCGATACATAGATATCGTACGTATCGAAGCAATAGAGTTCTAATGCTTCTTAAAACGCGATATCGCATCTCATTTCTATGTCAACATGACAAGATATAATTTTCATTGCGAAGTGTCATGTATTCCTCGTATTGACTTCAAAAGAATGTAAATGCGACACTTCCTTTCTAGGAAATTACGTTTGTAGATGTCTACGTATTGAAACAATAGGGTTCCAGTGCTTCTTAAAACGGGACACCGCATTTCATTTCTATGTATCATGACAAAATATAATATTAATTGCGAAGTGTCATGTATTCCTCGTATTCACTTCAAAAGAATGTAAATGCGACACTTCCTTTCTAGGAAATTACGTTTCCAGATGTCTACGTATCGAAGCATTAGAGTTCTAATCCTTCTTAAAACTCGATATCGCTCCTCATTCCTATGCTTCATGGTAAGATATAATATTCATTGTGGTGTGTTATGTACACCTCGTCCACACATCAAATGAATGTAAATGCGACATGTCCTTTCTAGGAAATGACGTTTGCAGATGTCTACCTATCGAAGCAATAGATCTCTAATGCTTCTTAAAACGCGATATCGCATCTCATTCCTAGGTTTCGTGATAAGGTATAATATCCATTGTGGAGTGTTATGTATACCTCGTTTTCACTTCAAAAGAATGTAAATGCGACACTTCCTTGCTAGGAAATAGCGTTTGCAGAAATCTACGTATCGAAGCAATAGGGTTCTAATGATTCTTAAATCGGGATATGGCATCTCATTTCTATATTTCATTATAAGATATAATATTCATAGCGAAGTGTCATGCATACCTCGAATTCACTTCAAAAGAATGTAAATGCGGCACTTCCTTGCTAGGAAATAGCGTTTGCAGACGTCTACGCATCGAAGAAATAGGGTTCTAATGCTTCTTATATCGCGATATCGCATATCAATTCTATGATTCATGATAAGATATAATATTCATTGCGTAGTGACACTTAGACCTCGCATACACTTCAAATGAATGTAAATGCGGCACTTCCTTGCTAGGAAATAGCGTTTGCAGATGTTTACGTATCGAAGCAATAGAGTTCTAATGCCTCTTATACCGCGATATCGCATCTCATTTCTATGTTTCATGATAAGATATAATATATATTGCGAAGAGTCATGTATACCTCGTATTCACTTCAAATGAATGTAAATGCGATACTTCCTTGCTAGAAAATAGGGTTTCCTGATATCTACGTGTCGTAGCAATAGTGTTCTAATGCTTCTTCAAACGCGATATCGCATCTCACTTTAGGTTTCGTGATAATGTATAATATCCATTGTGGAGTGTTATGTATACCTCGTTTTCACTTCAAAAGAATGTAAATGCGACACTTCCATGCTATTAAATAGCATTTGCAGATGTCTACGTATCGTAGCAATAGATTTCTAATGCTTCTTAAAGTAAGATATCGCATCTCATTTCTATGTTTCATGATAAGATATAATATTCATTGCGAAGTGTCATGTATACCTCGTATTCACTACAAAAGAATGTAAATGCGACTCTTCCTTGCTAGGAAATAGCGTTTGCGAATGTCTACGTATCGAAGCAATAGGGTTCTAAGGCTTCTTAATACAAGATATCGCATCTAATTTCCATGTTGTCATGATAAGATATAATATTCATTGCGAAGTGTTATGTATACCTCGTATTCACTTCAAAAGAATGTAAATGCGACACTTCCTTGCTAGGAAATAGCGTTTGCAGATCTCTACGTATCGAAGAAATAGAGTTCTAATGCTTCTTTAAACGCGACATCAAATCTCATTTCTATGTTTCATGATAAGATATAATATTCGTTGCGAAGTGTCGTGTATACCTCGTATTTACTTCAAAAGAATGTAAATGCGACACTTCCTTGCTAGGAAATAGCGTTTGCAGAAATCTACGTATCGAAGCAATAGGGTTCTAATGATTCTTAAATCGGGATATGGCATCTCATTTCTATGTTTCATAATAAGATATAATATATATTGCGAAGTGTCATGTATACCTCTTATTTACTTCAAAAGAATGTAAATGCGACTCTTCCTTGCTAGGAAATAGCGTTTGCAGATCTCTACGTATCGAGGAAATAGAGTTCTATGCTTCTTTAAACGCGACATCGCATCTCATTTCTATGTTTCATGATAAGATATAATATTCGTTGCGTAGTGTCATGTATACCTCGTATTCACTTCAAAGGATTGTACATGCGACTCTTCCTTGCTAGGAGATTGCGTCTGCAGATATCTACGTATCGAAGCAATAGATTTCTAATGCTTCTTAAAACGGGATATCGCAACTCATTTCCATATTTCATTATAAGATATAATATTCATAGCGTAGTGTCATGCATACCTCGAATTCACTTCAAAAGAATGTAAATGCGGCACTTCCTTGCTAGGAAATAGCGTTTGCAGACGTCTACGCATCGAAGAAATAGAGTTCTAATGCTTCTTATACCGCGATATCGCATATCAATTCTATGAATCATGATAAGATATAATATTCATTGCGTAGTGACACTTAGACCTCGCATACACTTCAAATGAATGTAAATGCGGCACTTCCTTGCTAGGAAATAGAGTTTGCAGATGTTTACGTATCGAAGCAATAGAGTTCTAATGCCTCTTATACCGCGATATCGCATCTCATTTCTATGTTTCATGATAAGATATAATATATATTGCGAAGAGTCATGTATACCTCGTATTCACTTCAAATGAATGTAAATGCGATACTTCCTTGCTAGAAAATAGCGTTCGCAGATGTCTACGTATCGAAGCAATAGAGTTCTAATAATTCTTAAGACGGGATATCGCATCACACTACCATGTTTCATGATAATATATAATATTTATTGCGAAGTGTCATGTATACCTCGCATGCACTTCAAGTGAATGTAAATGCGACACTTCCTTGCTAGGAAATAGCGTTTGCAGTCGTCTACGCACCGAAGAAATAGATTTCTAATGCTTCTTAAAACAAGATATCGCATCTAATTTCTATGTTTCATGATAAGATATAATATTCATTGCGTAGTGTCATCTATACCTCGCATACACTTTAAATGAATGCAAATACGACACTCCCTTGCTAGGAAATAGCGTTTGCAGACGTCTACGTATCGAAGCAATAGAGTTCTAATACTTCTTAAGACGGGATATCGCATCACACTACCATGTTTCATGATAATATATAATATATATTGCGAGGTGTCATGTATACCGTTCATTCACATAAAAAGAATGTGAATGCGACACTTCCCTGCTAGGAAATAGCGTTTGCAGATGACTACGTATCGAAGAAATAGGGTTCTAATAATTCTTAAAACTCAACATCGCATCTGATTTATATGTTTCATGATTAGATATAGTATTGATTGCGTAGTGACACTTAGACCTCGCATACTCTTCAAATGAATGTAAATGCGACACTTCCTTGCTAGGAAATAACTTCTGCAGATGTCTACGTGTTGAAGCGAGAGAGCTCTAATGCCTCTTAAAACGGGTTATCGCATCTCATTTCTATGATTCATGATAAGATATAATATATATTGCGAGGTGTCATGTATACCTCGTATTCACTTCAAAGGAATGTAAATGCGACTCTTCCTTGCTAGGAAATAGCGTTTGCAGATGTCTACGTATCGAAGCAATGGAGTTCTATCGCTTCTTAAACCGGTATATCGCATCCCATTTCTTTGTTTCATGATAAGATGCAGTATTCATTGCGAAGTGTCATGTATAGCTCATATTCACTTCAAATGAATGTAAATGCGAAAATTCCTTGCTAGGAAATAGTGTCTGCAGATGTCTACGTATCGAAGCAAAAGAGCTCTAATGCTTCTTAAAACGGGATATCGCATCTCATTTCTATGTTTCATGATGAGATATAGTATTCATTGCGTAGTGACACTTTGACCTCGCATACACTTCAAATGAATGTAAATGCGATACTTCCTTGCTAGAAAATGGCGTTCGCATATGTCTACGTATCGAAGCAATAGAGTTCTAACGCTTCTTATACCGCGATATCGCATCTCATTTCTATGTATCATGATAACATATAATATTCATTGCGAAGTCTCGTGTATACCGTGTATTCACATAAAAAGAATGTAAATGCGACACTTCCTTGCTAGGAAATAGCGTTTGCAGATGTCTACGTATCGAAGCAGTAGAGTTCCAATGCTTTATAAAACGCGAAATCGCGTCTCATTTCTATGTCTCGTGATAAGATATAATATATATTGCGAAGAGTCATGTATACCTCGTATTCACTTCAACCGGATATAAATGCGACACTTCCTTGCTAGGAAATAGCGTTTGCAGATGTATACGTATTGAAGCAATAGTGTTCTAATGCTTCTTAAATAGGGATATCGCATCTCAATTCTATGTTTCATGATAAGATATAATGTATATTGCGAGGTGTCATGTTTACCTCGTATTCACTTCAAAGGAATGTAAATGCGACTCTTCCTTGCTAGGAAATAGCGTTTGCAGGTGTTTACGTATCGAAGCAATAGTGTTCCAATGCATTTAAAACAAGATATCGCATCTAATTTCTATGTTTCATGATAAGATATAATATTCATTGCGTAGTGTCATCTATACCTCGCATACACTTTAAATGAATGCAAATACGACACTCCCTTGCTAGGAAATAGCGTTTGCAGACGTCTACGTATCGAAGCAATAGAGTTCTAATACTTCTTAAGACGGGATATCGCATCACACTACCATGTTTCATGATAATATATAATATATATTGCGAGGTGTCATGTATACCTCGCATACACTTCAAGTGAATGTAAATGCGACACTTCCTTGCTAGGAAATAGCGTTTGCAGATGTCTACGTATCGAAGCAATAGAGATCTATAGCTTCCTATAGCGCGATATCGCATCTCATTTCTATGTATCATAATATCATGTAATATCAATGCTAACGCGTAACGTATATCTCGTTGACAATTCAAAAGAATGTAAATGCCACAATTCCTTGCAACATAATATCGTTTCTCGTTTTCTACAGTTCGAGGTAATTTAGCTCTAATGCTTCATAAAACGCGATATCGCATCTCATTCCGACGTCTCAGATAAGATGTAATATTCAATGCTAGGCGTTATTTATATCTCGTCAACACTGCAAATGAATGTAAATCCCACACTTCCTTCTTACAGAATAGCGTTTCTAGATATCTACATATCAAAGCAGTTGATTTCTAATGCTTCATAAAGCGCGATATCGTATCTCATTTCAATGTCTCATGATAAGAAGTAATATTCAATGCAACGGCTTAGATATACATCGTCTACACTTCAAAAGAGTGTAAATGTGACACTTTATTGCTACGGAATAGCGTTTGTAGATGTCTACGTATCGAAGAAATACAGTTCTAATTCTTCGTAAAACGCAATATCGCATCTCTTTTATCTGTTTCATGATCAGATGTTATTCTATGCAATACATTATGTTTATCTCGTCAATGCTTCGAGAGCATATAAATCCCACACATCCTTGCTACGATATAGCGTTTCTAGCTGTCTACGTACTGAAGCAATATAGGTGAAAAGCTTCATAAAACCCGATATCACATCTCATTTCTATTTTTCATGGTACGTTGTAATATTCATTGTACAGTGTTACGTATACATCGTCTACGCATCAAAAGAATGTAAATCCCACACTACTTTGCTAAGTAATAGCGCTTCTAGATGTCTACGTATCAGTGCAATGGAGTTCTAATCCTTCATAAAATGCGTTTCGTTATATAGATATCGAAAACGCTATTCCGTAGCAAGGAAGTGTGGGCTTTGCATTCATATGATGTGTTAACAACATATACATTACACGTTTCATTGATATTACATTTTGTTATGAGACATAAATATGAGATGCGATTTCGCGTTTAATGAAGTAATAGAACTCTATTGCTTCGAAACGTAGAAACCTAGAAGCGCTATTCCGTAGCTAGGAAGTGTTGGATTTACAGGCTTTTGAAGTGTTGACGAGATATACATATCGCGGTACATTGATGTTACATCTTATCATGATAAATAGAAGTGAGGTGCGATATCACGTTTTATGAAGCTGTTGAAATCTATCGCTTCGATGCGCAGATATCTAGATATACTATTTCGTAGCATGGAAGTGTGACGTTTACATCCTTTTCAAGTGTAGACGACGTATACACTTCGCGCTGCATTGAATATTACATCTTATCATGAGATATAGATATGAGATGTGATATCGTGTTTTATGAGGCATTACAATTCTATTGTTTCGATAGGTAGACATCTGCAAACGCTATTCCATAGGAGGGAAGTGTTGCATTTACATTGTTTCGAGTTGTAGTCGAGATATACATAACGCGTTGCAATGATATTACATCTTATCATGAAGCATAGAAATGTGGCGCGATATCCCGTTTTATGACTCATTAGAACTCCATTGCTTCGATATGTAGACATCCAGAAACGCTGTTTTGTAGCAACGAAGTGTGGGCTTTACGTTCTTTGAAATTGCAGACGAGATTTACATAACGGGATGCATTGAATATTACATCTTATCGTGAAACATAGAAATGAGATGCGATATCGCTTGTTATGAAGCACTATACCACTATGGCTTCGAAACGTAGACACCTAGAAATGCTATTTCGTAGCAACGATGCGTTGTATTTACATTGTTTCGAAGTGTAGACTTGATATGCATAACGCATTGCTTTGATATTACATCTTATCTTGAGTCATAGAAATGGGATGCGATATCGCGCTTTATGAGGAATCAGAACCCTATTGCTTCGATACGTAGACATCTAGAAGCACTGTTCCGTCGCGAGGAAGTGTGGCACTTACATTCTTTTGAAGTGTAGACGAAATATATATAACGCATTGCATTGGATGTTACATACCATAATGAGACATAGCAATGAGATGCGATATCTCGTTTTATGAGGCACTAGAACTCTAGTGCTTCAATATGCAGACATGTAGAAATGGTATTCCGTATCAAGGAAGTGTATGATTTATATTCCGTTGTGGTATTGACGAAATACACATAACTCGTTGCGTTGATATTACATGTTATTATGAGACATAGAAACGAGATGCGATATCGCGTCTTAGTAAGCATTACAACTCTGTTACTTCGGTGCGTCGGCATCTAGAAACCCTATTCCATAGCAAGGAAGTGTGGGATTTAGATCTTTTGGAGTGTTGATACAGATACACAAAACGAGTTGCAATGAACATTACATCTTTTCACGAAGCATTGAAATGAGATGCGACATCGTGTCGAATGTAGTATTAGAACTCTATTGCTTCGACACGTAGACATCTACAAACACTATCCCTTTGCAAGGATATGTAGAGCTCTCATTCGTAACACGTTGCATTGAATATTACATTTTACTTTAAACATTGATTTAAAGTCGCAACATAGCGATGAATGCAGTTTCTTTCGATTTAAAGTGAAACGTTGAGATTTGTTTATAATCTAATGGAATTTAATTACGTTTTGATTCAAATTCACAATGATAATCTCCCATAGTTCAACAGTTTTGTGAGCTGTCCTCAGGAATCCACAGCTCAGTACTTGTAAAATACAAACGACAAACGAACAAACCAAACCTAACCAAACGTAATCAAACCGATTTTTCAGCACTAATATTATCATGTTTAACTTATCCTGCAAACTATTAAAATGCCCTTCGAATAGTGCTTATTCACTTCCTTCCACCACTGTTTACAATACGTATGTTTCATTTATTATGAAAACCGTAGATATTATCGCCTTTCTTTACTTTTTGTAACCTTCAATGGCTTTATGTGATAGGTCGTTGATCTCGTTTTAAAATGCTCTATCGTATTACGGAAGAATGAACATATCAATTCATTTTAAGAAATGAAGGTGACCTTCAAATGTCCAACATACCTCCACTTACAAAAAAACTATTTTCATCAACGGATGGGCCCTTTGTATTGTGCAATTTTATATCAGCAAATCATTCATATCTGTCCAATCCTGTATATTGTTATGGATGTGTCCAATAAGGCAACGATGAACAAAGATAAATTCAATATTACGATGATTATTATACTATTTATAATATATTTGTTTTTCTGGAATTTAGCCAAAAAACAGTGTTCACGATGTCGGCAAATGAATGTATTTTTCTTAGAATTCCAAGAGCTGACAATTTCGAAAGTAGAATATTTCTTTACTCCGCTAACTAAATCATTGCAAACGTTAAGTAAAGTGCGTGTCTTCCAAAACAGTCAGATGCAAATTACGATACAACGTTTCTGAGAAATGGTACGTGTCACACTTTTTTAATATCCGTTCTTTTAATCAGAGGAAATTTAATTGAAATATCCGCAAACTTTAAAGACAAGAAAGTTATTATAATCTTACACAACATATATGATGGTAATAAAGGATAAGTATATGGAACCTGAAATGGAAAGTAACGAGCAGAAAAACAAACTGATAAAACTGCAAAGTAGATTCATACATTCCTTTTGATTTGAATTTGAACACATAGCTACTTAATTGAGAATTTGTACGTACATAATTATATATGACTTCATAAAAGCAATATCATATACTTTTATAATCAGTGCCATATAGGAATATAAACCGAAGAACTATCCACTCTTATCAGGAGTAAAAACAATGTTTGGTACGCAAGGTTGGTTGTAAAATATAATCAAGCAGTTAATATATCAAATCACAGCACATAATAAATCACTGAAAGTATAATGATATGAATAGTAAGAAAAACATATTTATTTGTTAGATGTTTATAAATTCAAATTTAAAAGTCCAAGTCACATTTAATATATTACTCTTTAACAAGGTAATTTAATGTTGTTTCAAATAGGCGTGGAGAACTAGATGGTACTTTTGTCAATGTAATTTCATTTCTGCTGCATACAGTAAAAACATATTTGCAACCTAAGCAAGGTTTCATTAGATCTGGTGGATTTTCCAAATTTTAGAAAGCAATGATGGTAGTAGTAGTTGGTCCAGGTGATAAGCGCCAGGTGATAAACATATACAACAAGCAAAGCGACGTAAACGGATTTAAAATGTTCAAGATTATATAAATTAAACTATTACACTTTTATAATCCATGTAGCGTTTCTGTTCTTTGTAACTTACAAAGAGTCTTAAGAATGTAACGCAATGTAAAGAAGTTCGGAAACAAAGAAAGCAGGCCTTAGTCTGAGATAAAGGAACCTTGGATCTGTTAGGTTTTGTTGTTACCGCCGTGCTCTGTTAAGAGATGTCATTCAGCTTTAGTTTTTTAAACGAGAACAATTCAATAATTATTCACACCTGTATTACACGCAGAATGGGTAAAATCAGACATCCCTTCAGTTTTTTAATATTGCCTCATCGATTAAAGACTGATTAGTAACAGATTTACTGTCTTTGCAAAATAAATGCGTACATTGCATCACTCATTATTTCCAGCTTCCCACTATAATTTTGTGATTCTGAACCAACTAACATCTCTATCGCAGCCATATGTATACCTGAAACAACACGTGCGTAAGGCAATCTTAAATTGAGAGAATTATTTTTCTTAAAAATGAAATTAGAAATATATATAATTTACTGCAGTCTTTGACAAGTCTGTATTCACAGCAGTACCATCATTTTCATATTCATCGGCCTTTCCAAGAGCACACATTAAGATTCATAACTTGGATATTATATAATCGACACGAGTTTGAAATCATATTTGTTTAATTTTTATACTTAGTGGTAGGCTGATATTTCTTATATGGGGATCTGTGCCTTTCTTTAAATATGGTAAGCATATCTTGGACCTGAAAATAAGTATAGTGTCATATTAGTGAATTTTATTTCTACAACTAAAACAGAACTTTTATACTTACACTAGAAATGTTCCTCTAGAATTGATATTATTCATAAGATCATAATTTTTCATATCTATGGATTCTATGCCTGGTTAAAGTAATAGCGCTAGCATTATTAACTCTTTCAGCACTGAGGTGTGTGGCCAATGGTTTTGTGAGAACCCATATGTGGCGTTCGTTGATGTCAGACCGGTGGAGTCATCTCTGTGAAAACTGCTCAAGCTGTTCGCATTTAAGTTTCAGGAGTGATTGAAGAGATGGCGAAACGAGTCAATACATGCCTACGGATGGGTGCTTCCATTAAGAATAATTTATAAGTTACCGATGGATGGTGCTGCTGGTGGTTGGTTACTCACGATCGAACGACGGATGATGCTGCTTGTGCTTAATAATCCATAAATTATATACGACTGGTGTTACCAACAAACGATAGCGCATGCTTTCATATACAGCTGGTGCAGCCAATAGTAGGTAACTCAAAACTTATGAACGACTGGTGTTGCCTGCGGTCGGTAGCTCACGATATAACGACAGTAGATGATGCTTGTGGTCGATAAATTATGATATAATGACGGCTGGTATTGCCAATAGCCGGAAATTCAAAAACTATCGACGGATGGTATTGTAGAGCTACCGGTAATCCATCTCTTACTTGGCTTAACGTAATCTGCTATCCACTAAACTTAATTTAAATCAACCTAACCTCAGTTACACCTAATCTGACTTAACCTGCCTTCACTCAAATATAATCCAACCTAACACAATCTAGCATTATCTTTCATAAACATAAACAAATCTTACCTACGCTTTCTTAAATCTATCCCAACATAACTGAGCAACCTACAAACATTCCCAAACATAACCCAACCTAACATAATCTAGCGTAACCTAACTAAATCTAACATAAGCACACTTCCATCTCGGGGCGGAAGCAACTTCCGGAACTTTCACAGGGATGAGGCTATGCAGTAAGACTTCCACAGTTACGGAGTGGCAGAGATCCGCTCCGATTGAACGTTTATTCACGTAATATAATATAATAATCGGCTGGTTCAATCGGAGCGGGTCTGCATCGAATACACGAGCGCCTATCGTGAAATGAAAACGAACAGTCGGAAAGGAATAAGACTTTACTAAAAAATCGTACGAAAGTCCAATATTTTGACGTGAATCTAATATACATCTAATTAAAACGTAATTCGAAAAATACAAAGGATAAGTGGAAATATTCTCCAATATGTCATATATACAAATCAACGGATGCAAGGGAGAATACTCGATCTCGGGGTAGCGAAACCGGGACGCCATCCTGAAGTAATTCTATAATGCCGATTCCGGGATAGTGCAGAGAGGAAATGTGGAGGGTAGAGAGCATAAAATAGCATCAACGTAACAAAAAAAAAAGGGGAAAAGAAAATCTGTGGAAACATTACATTTATTAAGAGGAAATCCTAGAAATATCAAACAACAGATTATACACCATACTGTAACGGCCTTGCTCTACCTTGGTACAACGAGATATATTAATATCGTGAGAGAAAACAAAAAGATCGAGAAACTTAAAAAGAAAATAATAATTTAGATTGAACGAATCAATATCACTGATCCCGGCAAGCTTAATAGAAAACGCATGACTACAAAACGGTTAGAGTATAAGACTGATGCTGGTCGCGGTTCGAGTGGCCCTGGAAGTCCTTCGCCCGCATCACGGCAGGCAATAGGTTGGTGGAGGGCCTGCAGTCGCCCCCCAACTCCCACCCGCGGCGTGAGCGAGGCTGCTGTGCATATGCTGCTGAGAGGTACTGCCGGCTCATGATTCGGAATCAGCCTCATCGGGTACTTGCAGAAGATTAAAGGTTGAGCAGGCGGTTCGGAGCCCTCTGTCGATGACACGAAAGGATAGGAAAATAGAAAAGGATACGTAATATAACGGAGAAAAAGAAAACCTCGGAAGGAAGCGCAGACAGGAAAGGAGAAGCATAAGGAGCCGAAGTAAGGGAACCAAAAAGAAAGAGCAGGATAATGGAAAAGCTACTGATAAGAATTACGTCTAAATTCTCAAATAGAAGAGTAGGCAGCCACACGTCAGACGTAATGACAGATATTCTGAACGAGGATACGGCGAAGCTAATGACATATTAGAAAATGTTAAAGGGAAACATCTGGCATATAAAAAGAACTGGCATCGAACACTTGATTGACCTAGTGACAGAGAAAAATTAAGCAACTAAAGGAGCAGGAAGTATTCGTGGATAAGCTACAAGGTAAGGAAAAGCAGGAAAAAACGACAGAAATATGAAAAGATGATGCAAAAAAATTGAAAGCGGGAGATATAATCCTGGAATTTGACAAGAAAACAGGTATAGAGAACAAAATAAAAGAGATAAAAGGAACTCCGGAGAAAGAATTTGAAGTAAAATATACGAGTGCAAGTATAATGCCCCAACTAAGGGACAAATACCCGTTGGATTACCAGAGAAGAAATAAAGGAGGACATAAGACGAACATTGAATGAAATCGAAGGGAAGGGTAGCGGTATAAATGTCAAGTTGTTAAAACAAATGTAGAGAGGCAACCAAGTCGCGTTAGTTGAATATGAACAGGAGTACAGCAAAGAGCTGGAGAAGGTAAAACGACTCAGAACAGCATTGACCTCTTATCCTTGCTAAGTGCTACCAAGAATACATAAATGCTTCATATGCAATAAACTGGGACATATAGGCAGAAATTGCAAGGAAGTCAAGGATAAAAAGGAAACCTACAGAAGATGCGGATTCCAGAATCATACGATGATTGATTGAGTCGCGAACAAACCAAAATGTATTGTTTGCAGCGAGGCAGAAAGGATCCGTACACCAGACACGTAACCGGAGCTTTAATTGTCCGGTCTACAGAAACGCTTTGATAGAAAAAAAAACAGGAAACGAATATGGAATTGAAGGTTCTACAAATCGATCTGAACAGATGCCGAATCGTGTAAGAAATCATGCAGAAAATGTAAGAATACTGACTGCAAGGCGAGAACGGTGTCAAAGCATTACAGTTCTCATGCATCATAGATCGTGATAGCGTATTTCAACGTTTCAAAGTAGGTAATATTCGATGTAACGCGTAACGTTTATCTGCTGCCACGCTTCAAAAGAATGTGAATCCTAAAGTTTCTTTCAAGGGGATCTTATATCTGGATGTCTACGTGTCGATGAAATAGAGATCTAATGCTTCATTCAACGTGATGTCGCAACTCATTTCAATGAATCATGGTAAATTGCAATATTCTATGCAATATGTTATATTTGTCTGCATCTAGACTTTAGAAGTATGTGAATCCTACACTTGTTTGCAACAGATTATCGTTTCCAGATCTTTACGTGTCCAAGCAATACATTTCTAATGCTTCATGCAGCGTGATATTCCTTCTCATTTCAACGTTTCAAAGCAAAGAATCTGTAATCATCTATCCATAGCATTATGCTTAACTGTTAGACTTCTTCAATAGAATGTGAATTATATAATTCCATACAGCGGCATGGCGCTCCGTAGTGTCTGTCTCTTAAAGCAGTAGAGCTAGAATTCTCCATGCAACGCTATGGCATATCCCATTTCATCGCTTCAAAGTATTTATGCTGTAATCCCTTGTGCATAGTACTATGCTCATCTGCTTTAAAACTTCATAAGAATGTAAATACTACAGCTCCGTGCAACAGGATTGCCCTTCGTAGCATCTACATGTCGAGACAATAAAGTACTTACGCAGCATACAATGCAATGACTCATCTCATTTCAACGTTTCGAATTAAGTAAGCTGTAATCTTGTATACATAGCTAATTTCAATGTATCAAAGTAAGCAAGCTGTATTCTTCTATGCATAACATTACGCTTGTTTGCTTCTGCACTTCAAAATAAAGTGATTTCTACAGTTCCATCCAACAGGATGGCGCTTCATAAAGTATGCCTGTAAAAGTAATGGAGCTCTATTGCTCCATACATTGCGATGGCGCATCCTATGCCAACGTATCAGAGTATGTAAGCTGTAATCTTCTAAGCATGGTATTATGCTTATCTGCTTCAAACTTCAAAGAAATGTGAATTCTACAGTTTTTTGGAATGGGATGGCGCTTCATAGTTTCTGTGATTTAAAGCAATGGAGATCTAGTCTCCATGCAATGCAATGGCGTATGTCATGCCAACGTTTCAAAGTACGTAAGCTGTAATCCATGCATACTATTACGGTTATCTACTTCTGTACTATATAAATTTGTAAATTCTACATATCCATTCAACAGGATGGTGTTTCACAGTGTCTGCGTCTCAAAATTATAGATTTATAATGCTCCATGCAAAGCGATGGCTCATCTCTTTTCAACGGTTCATAGTAAGTAAGCTGTAATCCTCTATGCATCGCATTATACTTATCTGCTTCTACATTTGAAAAGAATGTGATTCTATGGTTCTCTGTGTTGCATTATTTCACATGCCAACGGCGGAAAAAAAAGTGAATCTTGTGTTAAGAAACAGAATCCAGTATACAAACTGTAGAATAGTTCTATCAGTTCGAGTAGAGTTCCCGACTCTTTATACCTAGAGGCCTGAAAGAATAACACGTGCAGACTTTGCGTTGTCAATTCTTTCTTGGCGGGGAGGACCCTAAATTTCCTATGCAGAGTCCGCAAAATTAATAGAGCTTTCAAAACGTACGGACGTGCCTTCAAACTTTAAGAATAATGCTAAAGACTGTAAAGAACTCTGGGCAGCTTTTCATTTATTATTGTTACCAATAATTCAATACTTAAGAACGTGTATTCTACAGATCCATGCAACGGACTGGCGCTTCATAGAATCTGCGTTTCAAAGCAATGGATTTCTATTGCTCCATCCGATGCGATTGCGCAACTAATTCTACGATTTAAAGTAAGTATGCTGTATTCTTCTATGCATAGTATTTTGCTTATCAGCTTTTACACTTCAAAGATATGTGAATTCTGCAGTTCCTTGAAACAGGATTACGCATCGCATTGTCTGCGTGTCGTAACAATAGAGCTCTAATGCTACATGCCATGCAATGGGCCATTTCGTTTCAACATTACAAACTTTGTAAGCTGTAACCTTTTGTGCATAGCATCATACTTATCTGCGTGTGCACTTCACAAGAATGTGAATTCTATAATTCAATGCAATGGGGTCCGTCTGCATAGTGTCTGCGTATCGAAGAAGTAGGAGTTCTAATGCCCCATTCAGTAGGGGGGTGAATCTCATTCCAACGTTTCAATCTAAGTAAACTGAATTCCTCCATGCATAGCATTGTGCTTCTCTGCTTGTAAACTTCAAGAGAATGTGAATTCTACAGTTCCCTGCAACGGGATGGAGCTCTACAGTGTCTGCGTTTCAAAACAGTAGGGTTCTAGTGCTCCATGCAATGACATGGCAAATTTCATTCCAACATTTCAAGGTGGGTAATCTGTAATCTACTATGCAAAGCAATACACTCATCTGCTTTTACACTTCTAAGGAATGTGAAATCTACAGTTCCATGTTCCGGGGTTTCATATTGTCTGCTTGTCAAAGCTGTAGTGATCTAATGCTCCACACAATGCGATGGCGCATCTGATTTCTACGTTTAGCACGTTGACGCCGGCGTGCATCACAGGTGGGTCACACGTGTCTGTTCCGTGAAGCAGTGTGCATCTCCGGTGAGTTACACGCGCGTCTATTTCGTGGGCCGGCGTGCATCATGATGGGTCGAACTTATGTTTCACAAAGTAGATAGTACAAAGTAGGTTTATTCTTCGATTCTCAGCATTATAAACGGACATTATAATTAATATTTAACATTAATTATATAATTAATATTTAAAACATAACAAATCAATATTATAAACCAAACATAATTATTTAATTTTTTTTATGTAATTTTTCAAAACATGTTAGGTAGAGTTCCGGTTGGCCCTTACATCGGTTAAAACAGGTTTTTACTTTTATCGTCTTATTCGAGGCATACTGGCTACCATTTATTCTAGATATACGTCTATAACATTCTTTACATCGTTATCTCGTTTTTCTCGCGTGTCCTTGGAACGACCGCAAAAAATATGTATGTTTCTTGGGCACTGCTTCAGTTTCAGATGACGTTTGTTCACTGCGACGATCCACTGTACTGAGGAGATAATCAATAATTTTTTCGCGGATGTTTAATATTTTCATACCTGTGGTACTCCATTTTCTGTGTATATAACAGGCATTGACGAGAGAAGTCCCGCATACTAATTCGATAACTATTTTTCTATACCACTTTACTGTTCTGCGTAATCAACTGTGATAAGAAGACATCTGGTCAGATGGTCAAACCCCTTCTCAGCTTTGTTATAAAGGAACACTGTGTCCGGCTTTAACTTATTATTACTACCCTGGACATTAACACATTTGTGGTTTTCAGAAGTGGCTAGCATGCATACCCACTCTTATCCATCCACATAAAGATTTAAAGCCGCTCCGATTTTGAAAATACATAAAGCCACTCCGTTGCAGTTTCCGTTAGGCCTGCAGTAGAAGAAATTTTGTATTAATTTTTACTGTACCAAATAAATGCTACTTTTTGCAGAAGTTTCTCAACCAAAGGAACACAAGTATATAAATTATTTGCGTAAAATACGCGGCTTTCAAATAATAATTCACCCTCCAACGTCATAACTACAGCATGCGCACGTGCTTTCGCTATTCAGGTTGCATTATTTCCGGCGTATATAAGAATGTTATACGTGTATCCTTCCGGAAGGCATAGTTTACGGAGTTTTATGTCATATTTATTCCGATTTCCAGGGCTATATTGGCAAAAACTGTGCCATCCTCGCCATGGAACCATGATTCCGTCGATTACAATATTTTTACCGGGCTTAACACGTTGAGTGTCAAGTCAGTCCCCAGGGACTGACAATCGAGTTTTCGTTTGGACAACGTGGATTTTAGGGACTGACAGCGAACTTCTTGTATGATCGACATCGGTGCATGAGACCGGCATTGAAAAGGGTTAAATTATTAATAATAATTAAAATATTTATGCTAATATTTAATGAAGTATATTAAAACAAAGATGTGGTTGTGATTTGCACATATTATAGTATGTAGTAACTTTCTTTGTCATTCTCTTCGCTAACTGGAGTCCGAACATTTTTGTGTTTGTGCTGTAACATTCAACACAATATTTTCGTACTTCACGCGCCATTGCTTCCTTCTTATGAAATTTGTGAATTCGTCTACTTGTATAGGCCCTAATTGGCGTTTCCTCATGTGAATGTCGTGTGAGAGCATTTACCAATTGTTTTCGGAATGTTGTAATTGACATCTTTCTTCCTGTTACACTTTGGAACATATGTAACGCATTAAAGACGGCAATATTCAAAAGAAGGTCGAATGCCAGTTTTGTATACCACTTTAGTGACCTTCTAAGTGGACTGCTGTAAGCACCCGCTTGATCAGACAGATCGATCGCTTTCTTACCTTTATTACAATTAATAATAATTTTTGGTTTGCAGGATACCCCTGTCCTTGTTATTACGAATTTCATTTCGTCAGAATCCTTGATCGAAAAAACTAAAACGTCCCTCTTGTCTTTCCATTTCATGATTGTAATCCCTCTACTGTTCTCTTGTACAATGACACCTCCGCGTCACAGTTTGGCTATCACAACTTTACTTGGATTGCCTCTTCGGTTTGGTCGAAGAGTACCAACCAAATGCGTACTTTTTGTTATTAGTTTGTTTGCTAAATCCTCAATCGTATAATAATTATCCGTATATAAAGGATTGCCTTTCTGAAATTCATTTTCACATAAATTCATGACAACATTTGTGGGTGCCGTATTTCTTTTATCCAATGATTTGCCGGTGTAAATGCAAAGATTATATGTGTAATGATTATCACAGCACAATTTAAGTATTTTTGTCGGCAAAGTGCAACATTCTCAACAGAATTTGAAATCTGTCTCTACTCATAACTTTCCGCGGGAATGTTTGAATAAACAATGTATCCTTACACCAATACAGATACAAAGATGGCAGCTTTTCCATTCCCATCCACAAAACCACTCCAGAAAACCTCTTTATTTCGTCCTTATCTGTTGGCACCCACTTTTCAACACGTTTGGAAGCGATTGTTCTTTGTGTCGCATAAATATTTGTTTGTTCGTTTATATGTTGAAATAGTTTATCCGTCACACAGAGGATGTAAAAATCTTCCATTGTGCTACAATTTTGCATTTCCTCATGAGCGCGTTTGGCACCATGGGGACTTGAGAAAGGTATAATGTTTGGCTGGTTGCCTCGCGGATCAAACTAATCATTTTAATCACTTGTTTCAGTATTCCTTAGTGAACTACTAGACGAATTGTCACTATCTGAAGATGGTAGTGGTATTATACGCCGACATTTGCGTGGTACAAATAGCTCTCTCGACGAGACACTATCTGTTCGTCTTCTCAACATTTTTAGCTGATGGATACCAAAACTTTTTCAAAATAGTCACAATAAAACTGAATTCTCTCTGCTACAACAGGTCTTTATACTCCGGTGGCTCTATCACGATGACTCTCATCTTGTATTTGCTCTTTCGCCTCTCTGGCATTCCCCATTCCATTACCTTATGTTTATGCATTGTATGTAAATGCATTGCTTATATCATTTCAACAGTCCAAGCGAAACAGATACAACGTATCAAAGTTACCGTTTGTTTATACCCATCAGTCAAGCGTTCAGCATCAAGTGCTCACGCGCTGCCGCCTGAGAGAGATGTATAGCAAGATCGGCGTAGCACTCAACGTATTAACAGTATTTTCGAAAGTGTAGACAATTGCGTTCACAATAATTCTAAGTTTATATATAAACCGAGAGTTCTAATGCTTCATGCAACGCGAGAGCCCACCTCATTTCAACGTTTCAAGGTAAGTTATTTGTAATGTTCTATGCATTGCATTATACTTATCTGCTTCTAAGTGTAACGTCGTGCGTAGCGCCTGCCACTCATTCCACACATGAGCCTTTTCGCACTTCGGTCATCAATCCCTGGGTTCAGGCAACTTGCCGCGCTCGCCTACAGCACCGGCAACACACACGTAATTGTAAGTTCATGCTATACTACTTCATTATACTATTTCATAAGTTAAACGCGAAAGGAGCGCCGCTAGTCCCACCACGAGACGCGAGTCCCCTCTCGCTGGACCGCATGCACCTCGCAACGATCCGTTAATCCCCCACACGCTGGACCACATGCTTTCATGATTTTTCAAGTAAATATTTCAAATTGGTATAAATATTAATACATATTCTATATTTTAGTTAATGCTAAATATAATATCTCCTTAAGATACTCCATTACATTTAAAATCCTATCTAATTTCATATCATTTCATGATGTTTTAATTAAATATTTGAAATTGGTTTATATAATTACACTTATCATATATTTTAGTTACTCTTATTTAGTTACTAGTTACTTAGGATGAAAATAGATCATCCCCTCTAAATAAAAATAAATATCTATATATTATATAAGTCGATCATATATTTTCTTGGCTCCAGTTCGCTTTCTTCCCATCGAGGCTTGCAAATCTCTCTTCGTTATTCTTGTAATTCGTACTTTGGAAGGCATATAGTACGTATTGACAGTCCGACGCTGAAAATATCTAAAACTCTTCTGCTTTATGCAACGTTCAGGTCACCCATGATTATTATTCTGTTTGCTTTCTCTACCTTTTCTATGCTGACCTCAATTTGGTTTATATGTTCTTCGATTTCTTTCCGTTCCTCTTCGGCGAGAAGTAGCTGCTTATAGCTTTTATTCCTTTGACCATTGCATGAACGATTCCAGTCGAGGAGTATGAGGTGCCATATGTGAAACATTTTCGATTAACGCCGGTTATCCATATCGCAGCGTCACCGTTCTCGTCTTGCAGTCAGTATTCGTCCATCTTGTGTGCTTCCAATATTATTACCACGTCTGTCCCTTGAATCATTCGCATTTGCTGCATGATATCTTACGTCATTTGGCATCTGTTCAGATTGATTTGTTGGACTTTCAATTCCATATTCGTTTCTCGTTCTTTTCTGTCAACGCTTTTCTGTAGGCCGGACAATTAAAGCTTCGGTAACGTGTCTGATGTACGGATTTCTTCTTCCTGCCTCGCTGCAGATGATACATTTCGGTTTAATCGCGATGAAACCGATCAGCGTATAAATCTGGGATCCGCATCTTCTGCAAATTCCCTTATTATATCTGACTTCTTCGCAATTTCTGCCGATATATCTCAGGTTATGGCATTTGAAGTATCTCTCTATTTTCGGTAGCACTTTGCTGGGACAAGGTGTTAATGCTATTCTAAGTCGTTTGACCTTCTCCAGCTCTTTACTGTATTCCTGTCCAAATTCAACTAACGCGACTCGGTTGCTCCTCCTGATGTTTTCTATTAACGTTTTCTAATATGTCATTAGCTTCGCCGTGTCCTCGCTCAGAATATCTATCATTATGTCTGATGTGTGACTGCTCATTCGTCTATTTAAAAGTATAGGCGTTATTCTTATCGGTAGCTTTCCCATTATCCTGCATTTAATTCGGCTCCTGATGCTTCTCCTTCCGTGTCTGTGCTTCCTTCCAAGGCTTTCTTTTTCTCCTTTATATGCGCTTTTCGTATACTTTTCAATTTCCTTATCCTTTTGTGTCATCGAAAGGGGGCTCCGAACCGCCTTCCCAACCTTTAATCTACTGTCAGGATCCGATGGGGCTGATTCCGAATCGCGAGCGAGCAACACATCTCAGTAGCATATGCAAGCAGCCTCGCTCACGCCGGGGGTGGGGGCTGCAGGTCCTCCATCGCCCTACTGTATGCCCTGATGCGGGCGAGGAACTCCTAGGGCCACTCGACTCGCGACCAGCATTTATCCCATACTCTAACTGATTCGCAGTCACGCGTTTTCCATTAAGATTGCCGCGATCAGTGATATTGATTCGTTCAATCTAAATTAATATTTTCTTTTTAAGTTCCACGATTTTCTTACTTTCTCTCACGATATCGTCTATTTCGTTGTACCTTGCCCTTACGGTATGGTATGTAATCTGTTGTTTGATATTTCTAGGATTTCCTCGTAATAAATGCAATGTTTCCACAGATTTTCTTTTCACTTCTCTTTAGTTATGTTGTTATTTTATGCTCTCTACCCTCCACATTTCCTCTCTGCACCATCCCGGAACCGGCGTTATACGATTACTGCTGGATGGCGCCCGGGTCTCGCTACTCCGAGATAGAGTGTTCTTTCTTGCATTCGTTGATTTATATATATCATATATTGGTGAATATTTCCTCCTATCCTTTGTATTTTCCGAATTGCGTTTATTTAGATGTATATCAGATATGCGTCGAAATATCGGATTTCATACGATTTTTTAGTAAAGTTTTATTCTTTTCCGACTGTTCGCTTTCATTTAGCTGAAGACGCTCCTGTATTCGATGCGGACTCGCTCCGATTGAACCCGCCGATCATTACATTACATTACGTGAATGAACGTTCAATCGGAGCGGATCTCTGCCACTTCATAACTGCGGAAGGCTTACTGCATAGCCTCATCCCTGGGAAAGTTGCGGAGATTGCTTCCATCCCAAAATGGAAGTGTGGTTATGTTAAATTTAGTTAGGTTACGCTAGGTTTGGTTAGGTTGGGTTATACTTGGGAATGTTTGTAGGTTGCTTGGTTAAGTTGGATTAGATTTAAGAAAGCGTAGGTTTGATTGGTTTATGTTTAAGAAAGGTAAAGTTAGATTGTGCTAGGTTGGGTTAGATTTGAGTGAAGGCACGTTAAGTCGGATTAGGTGTAACTGAAGTCAGGTTGATTTAAATTAAGTTTAGTGGATGTCAGATTACGTTAAGCCAAGTAAGAGATGGATTACCGGTAGCTCTACAATGCCATCCGTCGATAGTTCTTAAATTCCCGGCTATTGGCAATACCAGCCGTCATTATATCATAATTTATCGACCACAGGCATCATCTACTGTCTTTATATCGTGAGCTACCGACCGCAGGCAACACCAGTCGTTCATAAGTCTTGAGTTACCTACTCTTGGCTGCACCAGCTGTATGTGAAAGCATGCGCTATCGGTTGTTGGTAACAGCAGTCGTCAATAATTTATGGATTATTAAGCACAAGCAGCACCATCCGTCGGCCGATTGTGAGTAACCGACCGCCGGCAGCACCATCCATCGATATGTTATAAGTTATTCTTAATGGGAAAAGCCATCCGTAGGCATGTATTGACACGTTTCGCCATCTCTTCATTCACTGCTGAAACAGATTTGCGAAAAGCTCGAGCAGTTTTCACAGAGATGACTCCATCGGTCTGACAACAACGAACGCCACATACGGGATCTCACAAAACCATTTGCCACACAACTCAGTGCTGAAAGGGTTAATCATGTTAGCATTGTTACTTCTACCAGGCATAGAATCCATTGGTATGAAAAATTATGATCTTGTGAATAATATCAAGGTATGCTTATCATATTCAGAGAAAGGCACAAATCCTCATATAGTAAATATCAGCCCACCACTAAGGATAAAAATTAAACTAAGTATAATAATATCCAAGTTTGGAATGTTAATATGTGCTCTTGGAAGGGCCGATGAATATGAAAATGATGGTATTGCTGTGAATGCAGTCTTGTCGAAGAGACTAAGTTATATATATTTCTAATTTCATTGTTAAAAAAAATAATTCTCTCAATTTAAGATTGCCTTAGGCACGCGTTATTTCAGGTATACATATGACTGCGATAGAGATTTTAGTTGGTTCAGAATCACAAAATTATAGTGGGAAGCTGGAAATAATGTGTGATGCAATGTACGCTTTTATTTTGCAAAAACAGTAAATCTGTTACTAATGAGTCTTTAATCGATGAGGCAATATTAAAAAACTGAAGGAATGTCTGATTTTACCCATTATGCGCGTAATCCAGGTGTGAATAATTAACTAAAGGTTTACAATTAATACATCAATGTATAATTTATATTTTAGTAAACAAATCAATTTATTTCACAGAATATAAATGTTATTGATAAGATAAATTGTAGCCTGATTCTTTTCTAGAGGAGTACTTGGAACATATGGATTTGAATAATTATATATGACAATTGAAAAGAACGAACAAATTATACAGATAAATCAGAGGAAAAGATCATGCAAATATTAACTGTCATCCAAACTAATTTAAACAGCGAGTTTGTTAACAAAACTGTAAGCTCAAATACTATATTGTTCCTTATGTTCAAAAAAAATTTATTAGGTTTCGTACATTACAGCACATCATAGATCAGTCTGATTAATTGCCCAAGCAACCATAATTCAAGAGTTAATTAACATCATTTTTGCAAAAATTTACAATATGTAAATTTCGTAAACGTTAATGGTGCCGAAACTTGTACACGGTTTTTGGATCTTAAAAAAGTTAAAAAGGTGCGGCAGGGAGAGGAGAACCTACTCAACCACTAGGTACAACATTAACAATAGATTCTCAAAATTTTCTCGCAATGCTTTCTCATAAAAAAAATATATCTTTTACGTTCGAAATTAATTAGAAATGCAAAATAATTTTACTAATAACATAATATTATATATTTTTCGGAGAATTAAAACTTGCATCGACAAAGCCGTAATGGGAAAGTTGAAAATTAGCGGTGATCTATGAAAAGCAATGAAATTAGAGAAATTAATGGTCAATTTAAAGTTAAAACTTACTTTGAAAAATTAAATACCGTCTTCTTAAAAAGAACCAACATATTAACTAATTAAGGAAAAATTGTTCCTAGTTATAAAAATTTTGTTATTTTTTGTAAAAGTTTAATACGATAATATAAAATATTTAAAGTATTAAAAAGACAAAAGTAAAATATATTTTTATGTTTTATAATATACTTTGTAACGCTAAATGATATAAATTAAATAAATCACGTTTGTCAATATTTATTTATGTCGATTGAACTTTACTCATACATTTATAACAAATATTTTAAGGCTTTATGCTTGGATGGATTCTTATATATAAGTATAACTGCCAAAATGAAATGAGATTGCAAAGTCCTATTTAAATTTCTGATAAAAGGATATAAATAATTATAATCTAATTATCAATTACAAATGGAATTCTACAATTTATCCATGTAATAATCCTTTCTTATTGCACGCATCCTCCAATACATACACAGTATCTTTAATCTGGATGGATTTCGTGTGTGCGTGTGTGTGGCTATGGTAGCAGTTGTAGAAATACCACCTAATAGGTGTCATTGTTTCGATTCTAGTAAATCGAATAAAATAGCATAAGATTTTCTGTAGAATATCAAGGGGATGTGAAGCTGCTATTGCACTACATATAGCAATTTTCACTGGAAGAATTTTTTTTCCAATGTGTTGACTCCAGATTTTTTTTAATTGTTCTGGTTTTGAAAATTACCAAGATCGAAGGTCCTTTATCTGAGATTAAGGCCTGCTTTCTTTTTTTCCAAACTTTTTTACATTGTATTACGTTCTTAAGACTCTTTGTAAGTTACAAAGAACAGAAACGCTACATGGATTATTAAAGTATAATAGTTTAGTTTATATTAACTCGAACATTTTAAATCCGTTTACGTTGCTTTGCTTGTTATATTTTTTTTTACCTGTCGCTAAACCAACTACTACTGGCATCGTCCCTTTCTAAAATTTGGAGAATCTACCAAATCTAATGAAACCTTGCTTAGATTGCAACTGTGTTTTTACTGTATCATGCAAAAATGAAATTACATTGACAGAAGAACCAGCTAGTTCTCCACGCCTATTTGAAACAACATTAAATCACCTTGTTAAACAATAATTTGTTAAATGTGACTTGGACCTTTAAATTTGAATTTATAAACATCTAACAAATAAATATGCTTTTCTTACTATTCATATCATTATACTTTCAGTGATTTATTATGTGCTGTCATTTGATATACTAACTGCTTGCTTATATTTTACAACGAACATTGCGTATCAATAGTTCTTCATTTTATCTATTATGTATATAAAAATGAATGTGTGTCTGTCTGTCTGTCTGTACTTGATAGATTCAAAAACCATACATCCAAACGCCGTGAAAATTTGGGAAATTATTAGGTATATCTCCGGGAAGGTTTTTGACAATTTTTTTAAATCAGAGTTGGGGTTCTAGGTGCTTCCGAACAAATATCCCAAAAATATCAAAATAACATTTAATTAGTAATATTTGTTAAAAGTGTAACCATGAATAAATTAAAAAATTAAATTTCTACTCATGAAATTTACTCATAGAATTTACTTTTTTAAAACAAATTAAACTGTAAAAAATAACATACCCATGATAACAGTTGTAATAACAATAAAAATATAAATCAGGAGGTAAGTAAAATATTGAATCGTTTTATTTATATTTTTTCAGTTATTGTTTCCTTTAAGATTTCAACAAATTAATTTAAATTACAAAAAACAACATTAATGCGTTTGACGTTCGATTTTTCGCCAGCAAAATCTAATAAATACAAAAATGCAGTCAAAAAACTTTTGCAATTATTAATACGAGAATAAATTATTAATACGTAAATAAATAAAAATATTCTTGATTTCCAGCTGAAGAAAATAATTGGAAATACGTTTTATTTAACCCCACAGTTATGCCACCAAAGCGAAGTGCTACTGGTCGATCTACAAATCAAGCAAAAAGGAGAAGAGAAGAACGAGCTTCAGAAACAAGTGAGCAGAGACAAGCTAGACAAGAAAAGATCGAGTTCACACTGCTCTTGCTCGATCATTGGAAACGAATGAACAGAGGCAAGCAAGGCAAGAAAGAGGTCGAGTTCACACTGCTCTTGTTCGATCATTGGAAACGAATGAACAGAGACAAGCAAGGCAAGAAAGAGGTCAAGTTCACACTGCTCTTGCTCGATCATTGGAAACGAGGAAACAGAGGCAAGCAAGGTAAGAAAGAGATCGAGTTCACACTGCTCTTGCTCGATCATTAGAAACGAGCGAACAGAGGCAAGCAAGGCAGCAAAGGAATCGAATTCGCAGAACATAGACAAGACGCACGATATATACTGATTTGATTTCATGTGGTTTCAATTACAATCCCCTTTACAATTACGGTCTTCATCAAAGTGTAATTATTGGAAAAATGGATAAAAAGAGTACGTATTACGGTGCTCAAAAATTTAAAAATGAAGCACCAGGTATGTGTTGTACAGGTGGAAAAGTAAAGTCAGCAGACTTGCGTTCACCACCTGATCCATTATTAACTTTAGTATCAGGTGAAACAAGTAAATCAAAAATTATTTGAAAAATATACCCAAGTACAATTCATGCTTCCAAATGACATCGTTCGGAGCAACGAATATCGTTAGCGCAAAATATATGCCAACATTTAAAGTACAAAGGCAAATTTATCACCATGCTAGATCACTATTACCCTTGCCAAATGCTGATCACAAATATCTTCAGATATATTTTATGGGAAATACTGACGAACAAATGAACAGACGGTTTCAACTGAATATGAGTAGTAATGAATTAATTAAATTATTTAAAACTGCCATTGAACAACTGCCATCTGACGATTACAAAGTGATAATAAAGGCGGATAAAACACCTATTGGTCAACATCGAAGACAATTCAACGCACCAACGATCGATGAAGTGTCAATTGTCATAGTTGATGAAGAATTTAATTCTCGCGATATAATTCTTCGTCGTAGAAATGGTGACGTCCAGCGTCAAGTATCAGAAACGCATCGTTAATATGATGCATTACAATATCCCATTCTATTTTTGCAAGGAGAGGATGGATATCATTTTAATATTAATATGAGAAACCCTACAACTAATGTGGACATTCACAAAAAGGTCAGTGCTATGAATTATTATGCATATCAAACGATGATTCGTGAGAATGCTGATAATCATATATTGAAATATAGACAATTATTTCATCAATACATTGTTGACATGTATGTATCTTAGTGAATTGGGAAAAATGGTCATTTTACCATCCTCATTTACAGGCAGCCCAAGACATATGCATGAATATGCACAAGATGCAATGACGTATATTCGTGCATATGGTCGTCCAAATTTTTTCATTACATTTACATGCAACCGAGCATGGGATGAAACGAAGGAGCTTTTATTAATTGGACAATCACCATCAGATCGTCATGATAATTCTGCGCGTGTATTTAAACAAAAATTAAAATCTTTAATAGATTTTATTGTCAAACACTATGTATTTGGAGAGACGCGCTGTTGGATGTATTCCATTGAATGGCAAAGAAAGTAGTTTATCACATGCGCATATTTTAATATGGATGATGGGAAAGATAACACCAAACAGAATTGATGAAATCATCTCTGCAGAAATACCAGACATTGAAATTGATAAAGATTTGCATGATATTGTCTCAAAAAATATGATTCATGGTCCATGTCGCTCACTAAATAATAATTCACCATGCATATCAGATGGAAAGTGCACAAAGCGGTATCCTAGAGACTTACTTGCTGAAAGTATTACAGGGGTTGATGGATATCTACTCTATCGACGACGATCTACCGAAGGTGGTGGAAAATCCATTAAACTAAAAGTACCCAACAATACTATTGATGTTGATAATCATTGGGTAGTACCATATTCTCCATTACTACTAAAAACGTATAACGCACACATAAATGTTGAGTACTGCAATTCAGTGAAAGCTATAAAATATATTTGCAAGTATGTGAACAAAGGAAGCGATATGGCAGTGTTTGGAGTGGAAAATACAACTGCATCTAACGATGAAGTCACCCAATATCAACTGGGACGTTAAATATGTAGTAATGAGGTTGCATGGCGTATTTTATCATTTTCCATTCATGAGCGATATCCAACGGTTGCTCATTTAGCAGTACATTTTGGAAATGGACAGCGTGTATATTTTACATCAGAAAATATACGTGCAAGAGCAATGTCACCACCGCCAACACCATTAACTGAATTTTTCACATTATGTAGAAATGATACCGTTGCAAGGACACTACTGTACTCTGAAGTACCAACTTATTTTATGTGGAATACATCAACAAGAAAATTTCAGCGTCGTAAAAAGGGTAAAACAGTACAAGGACACCTAATTTATATTCCACAAATGCATTGGGTCGTCTGCACACTGTACATCCAAATAACGCAGAATGATTTTACCTATGATTATTATTAATTAATGTTTGTGGATCAACATCTTTCTAAGAATTAAAAACGGTCAATGGCCATGTATGTGCTACATGTCGTGAGGCTTGCCAGAAATGAAATCTCTTGGAAAACGATGCTCATTGGGATATTTCACTCGTGATGCTTCTAATACAGCTCAACCACAGCAGATACGTACACATCATACTAACTACATGTTTTCCTGCTAATCCAAAGGATCTTTGGGAAAAATATAAAAACTATATGAGTGAAGACATTTTACATCGCATGCGTAGATTAAATGCTAATCCCAACATTCAATGTACATCAAATATATACAATGAGGTATTGATTTTAATTGAGGATGTATGTTTGACAATAGCCAACAAGTCACTGACAGAATTGGGAATGATTACTCTAAATAGATCTGGTAATGACATTTTCGATCGTGATGTACAACGAGAAACGCACTTCGATGTTAATGAATTACAAACATTTGTTTGAATTAATCTGCCGAAATTGGTATTAGAACAACGAACAGCATATGACACAATTATAAATGCAATATCTAACAAAAGTTGTGGTTTATATTTCTTAGATGCACCTGATGGCACTGGCAAAACTTTTCTTATTTTAATTATTCTAGCAAAAATAAGATCATAAAATAATATTGCACTTGCTATTGCATCATTTGTTATTGCAGCAACTCTTTTGGACGGTGATCGAACAGCACATTCAGCATTGAAAATGCCATTAAATATGCAGGTAACTGAAACTCCAACATGTAATATTAGCAAATATTCTGGGATGGGAAAAGTACTAAGATCACGTCAGCTTGATAATATGGGATGAATGCACCATGGCACACAAGAAATCATTGAAACGCACATTAAAAGATTTGAGAGGAAATAAGCAGCTCTTTGGTGGTGCATTCATTTTCCTAGCTAATGATTTTCGACAAACTTTACCAGTTATACCACGTTCAGTACCTGCAGATGAATTGAATGCATGTCTCAAATCATCAGTGTTATGGCGGTATGTGGAGAAAATATCTTTAAAGGCCAATATGCGTGTTCAATTACAACAAGATGAATCTTCTGAACCATTTGCGAAACAATTATTAGATATTGGGAATGGTAAAATGGAAATGGATCAATCCACACACTGTATTACATTACCAGAAAACTTTTGTCACATTGTAAAATCCACTGATGAATTGATTGCCAAAGCTTTTTCAAATTTATCGCAGAATTATAAAAATAATCAACGGGTTAGTGAGCGTGCTATATTGGCAGCCAAAAACATTGATGTGAATTTAATAAACTGCACAATTCAAATTGATATACCTGATGAAGAAACAACATATAAATCCATAGATACTGTTGTCAATCACGATGAATCAGTTAATTATCCAACAGAATTTTTTAATTTATTGGATCTACAAGGAATGCCACCACATATTTTATCTTTGAAAATTGGTTCCCCAATCATCCTTCTACGAAATATAAATCCATCGCAACTATGCAATGGGACTAGGCTATCAGTAAAAAAATTAATAAATAACATAATTGAGGCAACCATTTTAAAGGGAAAACATCAAGGGGAACATGTGCTGCTACCACGCAATCCCATAATACCAACGAATACTCCATTCGAATTCAAACGTCTACAGTTTCCGGTACGACTAGCCTTTGCAATGATCATTAACAAAGCACAGGGACAATCATTGCAAGTATGTGGATTAAATTTGGTAAATCCATGCTTCTCATATGGACAGCTGTGCGTTGGGTGTTCTCGAATTGGAAAACCTTCAAATTTATTTATTTTTGCACCAGATAGGAAAACAAATAATGTTGTATATTTACAAGCACTACTAAGATAAAGTTCACCATCAATCATCAAATATCATTCATTTCATGATGATATTTAATAATTACTTATATTATTGTTCAATTGAAATTCGTTTGCAATATTGTTTAATATCACAAGTGAAGAAGCATGCTTATTCTACCATCAACTATGTATATCTATGTTTTGTACATATGTTATATTCAAATGACATATTTATACATGACATATGTATACATTTGATCATTAATAAATTATATTTGAGGTATTAAAACTGCCTTTTCGTTCAGAGACAGCAACGTGTGAACTGGTACAGCTAGTATTACTTATAAAATAAAAATTCATGCTGTTGCGTCCCTAACTTCGCCTTGTGTAATTTCTTAAACAACATGCTGTCATCGTACTGAATATAACCCTCAACTGCATGAATTTGTAACGATGAATTGAAGAAAATATATATAAAATAAATGTATACATTTTTATGATAAAGTAATTAAAGACTTTATGGGAAAAATCGCCGTATCGAGCTAGTTTATAGAAAATAATAAAATCGAGTTCTTGTATCTTTGTTTCGTGCCGGTGTATCTATTTTGGAATCAAAATAAATAACTTGCTTAGTTTGGTCATTTTTCATATTCGTTTATAATTTTTATAGAAACAGCATCCCCATTCGTAAATGTCAGTCTACGCCACTACCACGCGTGTAGTTATGGTGAGCTAATAGTGTAATTGCAATGGCCATGTAGCCCGTGTGCTATGTCGCGGTGCATTAATAGTGCCCTGTTACGAGTGTCGCCCCAGTACTAAGGGTATACCGTTACGAGACTGAGTAGGTGCAGTGTATTAGCACAGTTCTACCGCGGAATTTGTTCCATCCGTTGTCATTGACGTGCCAATCGCTGGATGTTTGAGAGATTGTAGTAGTGCATGAAGCAGACCTGTTTCTTATTATCGTCAGGGAGATAAATTTTCACTCCTCCCTTTTTGAACTTTGCTAATTATTGTTTGGATTTTTTGCCTTTTCCGTATCTCTATGTCCGCATTGTGGATTCAACTTATGTATGATCTTTTTGGTCTTCATATTTTGTTACATGTAACATTATATATGGATTGCACTTTTGTTATGTAATGCTCAAATTTGTAATCCTCAGATTCTTTTACTCTTTGGTAAAGCAGCTTGTTTGATTAACATATATTTATTAGGCATAGATGTAAATAATTAGAAACATGCTATTAAGACGGTATTAAATATGTTGTTGCAATTATATATTTAAGTTCTAAAGATGTAGATGGAATTAGTGTCCGATATTTTACGTGATCCAATTGACGTATCGAATAAGGCTATGAAATATGAAAACCTTTTACTATTCCTCGACCCCTTTCCATGTTAAATAAATGATTAGTTCTGCAAGACGAGAAGTCTGAATTAGTGAGATCCCTACGAACATCAGTAATTTGTAAGTAATACATTTTTTTTCTTTGAAATATTTGCTTTTGCATAGAATAGAACGTATAGATATAAATTTCTGTTTTATATCCATTTCGGTCCAATTCTATTCTCTTCTTCTATTTTCAGTTCCACATACTTATCCTTTATCACCATCATATATGTTGCATAAGATTATAATAACTTTTTTGTCCTTAAATTTTGCGGATATTTCAATCAAATTTCCTTTGATTAAAAAAACGGAAATTAAAAAAGAGTGACACGTACCATTTCTTCGAAACGTTGTATCGTAATTTGCATCTGACTGTTTCGAAAGGCACGCACATTACTTAGCGTTTCCATTGATTCGGTCAGCAGAGTAAAGAAATATTCTACATTCAATATTGACGGCTCTTATCTTATCTTATTATCTTATTATATTTTATTATAGTTTTTTGGCTAAATTACAGAAAAACAAATATATTAAACATCGTAATATTAAATTTAACTTTGTTCATCGTTGCCTTGTTGGACACATCCATAACAATATGCAGGGTGGGCAGAAATAATTAGCACCTCAAATATCCTTGAAACTATAAATTTCATATAAATTTTTGCTGATATAAAATTGCACAGTACAAATGGGAGTTGGAGGTATGTTGGAAATTTGAAGGTTACCTTCATTTTTTAAAACGAACTAATATGTTTATGCTTCCGTAATACGATAGGGCATTTTAAAACGTGTTCAAAGACCTGTAATATGAAGCCATTGAAGGTTAGAAAAAGTAAAGGAAGGCGATAATACTTACGGATTGGTAGTAAATGAAACATACGTATTGTAAACAATGGTGGAAGGAAGTGAATAGACACTGTTCGAAGGCCATTTGAATAGTTTGCAAGATAAGTTAAACATGATACCATTAGTATTGAAAAATCGGTTTGATTACGTTTGGTTAGGCTGTTCGTTTGTCGTCCATTTTATAAGTACTGAGCTGCGGATTCCTGAGGACAACTCACTAAATTGTTGAACTATGGAGGATTATCATTGCGAATTTGAATAAAAGAAGGTAATTAAATTCCATTAGATTGTAAACAAGTCTGAATATTTCTTTATAAATAGTAAGATAAAATACATACCTCTCTGTTATTATTATTTCATAAAGAATTTTAATTGCAACTACATAGTTCACAACGATAAAAAATATTCATCAGGAAACTCTAAATATTAAATTAGAGAACCAAACGAACATTTTCAATAATTACGAACATTCCAATAAAAAGGTGTTCTAAACAGGAGTTAGAAAAGTCAAACATTCAATTTCAATAACGGAATGGATCTATAAGAGGTAAAATATTTTGAAAACTTTAATTACAGTCTTTAATACAAACAGTTGGACAGTGTTTTAATTTTTAAGAAAATTGGTGAAAGTTAACCATTTTGAAGTGGTCAGAATCTTTGCCGTTTGAGCAATAAGTGACGAACAAATAACTGCATAAATGACAGGCTTATAAACATATTGATTAAATCTTATGCAGTCACATTTTTAACCGAGTTTCTAAATAATAATCAACACTAAGTAATCATTTAAGAACTTAAACGATTACACCTCGCATACATACAAAAATATTGAAAACGTGAAATGTAAGTGGTTTATCAAAAATTCTTCTAAAAGTACGAGAGAAGTTAGCAACTTCTAAGGTTTTAAGCAACGCGATGGTCCTTATCTGCCTGCTTTTCATAGTAAGAAAGTTCTGATGTTCGATGAAATCTGATAGAGCGCCTCACTATCAACATTTCAAAGTAAGTTCTCAAATTCTCAGTTCAACGTTTAAAGCTATGTGTTTTCTATATATCTATGTAAAGTGATGGTCCCTATCAGCATAGGCGATTCAAAGTACGTAAGATGCAAAGTTCTATGCAACATGATGGCGCTCCTCATTTCTACGTTTCATAGTAAGCACTTTCTAAATTTCCATGCAACGCGATGCAGCCTCACAGTCCTACGTTTCAAAGGAATGTCTAAGTTTCCACGAAAAGGGTTGTCGTATTTGAGTGTCTACGTGTCAATGTGAACGGCTGGAAAGTTTTCTTGCCAGAAGATGGAGCATGTCGGTACTATAATTCATCGTAAGTAATAAGAAATATTGTGTGCAACAAGATGGTGCGTCTCAGTTTCACGCTTCAAAGCAATTATGTTGTAATGTTCTAGACATCGCATTAAGCTTACCTGCTTCTACATTTCATAATAATGTAAATGCTACAGTTCCTGCAACGGAATGGCCTTTCATCGTGTTTACGTTTCAGACCAATAGAGTTCCAATGCTCCGTGCAATGCAGTGACGCATCTCATTTCAACGTTACAAAATAAGTAAGCACTAATGTTCTATGCATTGCGTTATGCATATTTCCTACTACACTCCAAACGAATGCGAATTCTACAATTTCATTCATAATGTCTGCATGTTAAAGCAATAGAGTACTAATGCTTCATGCAATGCGATGACGCATCTTATTTCAAAGCTTCCAAATTAGTAGGCTGCAATCTTCTATGCACAGCAATATGCCGATCTGCTTCTATACTTCAAAAGAAAGTGAAATCTACAGTTCCTTGCAACGAGATGGTGTTTCAGTGTCTGCGTTTTCAACGAGTAGCGTTCTAATGTATTATGCATCGCTATGACGCATATAATTTGAACGTTTCAAAGTAATTAGGTTGTAATGCTCGATGCGTCGCATTATACATACCTGCTACAACACTTCAACAGAATGTGAATTCGACAGTAGCCTGCAACGAGATGGCGTCCTTGCAGTGTCTTCAATGCAACGCAATGGGGTTTTATTGCTCCATGCAATATGATGCCTTTCGACTTTACGAAGAATGTAAGCAGTAACGATCTATGCATCGCATTATGCTTATCTGCTTCTACACTTTAAGGAAATGTGAAGTATACAGTCGCTTGAACGGTAGATAGAACGTTATTACTCTGATATGCAGATACTATGAAGCGCCAACCCCTTGCATGGGAGTGTACAATTTACATTCCCTAGAATTCTAGAGGCAGATTGGCATAATGCTGTGCAATGAAGTTTCAGATTAATTACTTTGAAAAGTTGAAATGAGGTGCGCCATCGCATTGCATTGGCATTCGACCTTTATTACCTTCAGAGGTAGACACTTTTAATCACTATCCTGTTGCACCGATCTGTAGAATTCACATTCCTATACAGTTTTGAAGTAGATATGCATACTGCTACGCATTGAAGATTACAGCATAGTTACTTTGGATGTTAGAATGAGATGCGCCTTTGCATTGCATGGAGCATTAGAACCCTATTGCAATGACACGCAGACATTATGAAGCGTCATTCCGTTGCATGGAACGGTATTATTCTCATTCCTTCGACTTGTGGCAGCAGGTGAGCATAATGCTATTCATAGAACATTCCAACCTACTTAATTTGAAACGTTGAAATGAGATGCACCATCGCATGGCATGGAGCATTAGACCTCTATTACTTTGACGCGCAGAATCTTTGAAGTGTCATGCTTTTGCATGGAACAGTAGAATTCACATTCCTTGCAGGTGTGGAAGCAGAAAAGCGTAATGCTATGCTTAGAAGATTGCAGCTTACCTAATTCGAAATGCTGAATTGGGATGCCCCATCGCATTGCATGGAGCATTAGAACTCTATTATTTTGGGACTTCGATATGTAGACATCTAGAAACACTATTCCGCAGCAAGAACGTGTGGGCTTTACATTCTTTTGAAATGTTGAAGAGATATACATAACGCGTTACATTGAAATTAAATCTTATCATGAAACATAAAAATCATATGCGATATCGCTTTTTATGAAGATATAGAACTCCAGTGCTTCGGTACGTAGACTGCTAGAAACGAAATTCCTTAGCAAGAAAGTGCGGGCTTTACATTCATTTGAAATGTTGACGAGATATATGTAACGCGATTCATTGAATATTACAACTTAGCATGAGATACATAAATGAAAAACGGTACCGCGTTTTAAGAATCATTAGAACATTATTGCTACGATATGTAAACATCTAGAAACGCTATTCCATAGCAAGGTAGCGAAGCATTTACACTCCTTTGTAGTGTAGACGAGATATGCATAGCGCGTTGCATTGATATAACATCTTATCATGAAACATACAAATGAAATGCGATATCGCGTTTTATGAAGTATTAGAGCTGTATTGCTTCGAAACATAGACATCTGGATACGCTATTCCGTAGCAGAGAAGTATGGGCTTTACATTCTTCTGAAGTGTAGACGAGATAGACATAACACGTAGCATTGAATATTACATCTTAGCATGAGACATAGAAAAACGATGCTATATCGCGTTTTGTGAAACACTAGACCTCTACTGCTTCGATACGTAGGCATCTGGAAACGCTATTTCCTAGCAAGGAATTGTCGCATTTACATTCATTTGAAGTGTAGATGAGGTATACATAACTCTTCGCAATGAATATTATATCTTATTATGAACCATAGAAATGAGATGCGATATCGCGTTTTAAGAAGCATTAAAACTTTATTGCATCGTTACGCAGAGATCCGGAAACGCTATTTCGTGGCAAGGAAGAGTGCCATTTACATTTTTTTGAAGTGGAGACGAGGTATACATAACACTTCGCAATGAATATTATATCGTGTCATGAAACATAGAAATGAGATGCGATATCGCGTTTTAAGAAGCATTAAAACTTTATTGCATCGATACGCAGAGATCCGGAAACGCTATTTCCTGGCAAGGAAGAGTGCCATTTACATTCTTTTGAAGTGTAGACGAGGTATACATAACACTTCGCAATGAATATTATATCGTATCATGAAACATAGAAGTGAGGTGCAATATCGCGTTTTAAGAAGCATTAGAGTCTTATTGCTTCGATACGTAGACATCTGGAAACGCATTTCCTAGCGAGGAGGTGTGGTATGTACATTTTTTGGAAGTGCAGTCGAGGTATACATAACACTTCGCAATGAATATTATATGTTGTCATGAAGCATAGAAGCGAGTTGCGATATCGCGTTTAAAGAAGCATTAGAACTCTATTGCTTCGATACGTAGACATCTGGAAACGCATATCCTAGCAAGGAAGAGTGGCATTTACATTCTTTTGAAATGTTGACGAGATATGCGTAACGCGATGCATTGAATTACATCTTATTATGTAACATAGAAATGAGATGCATTATCGCGTTTTAAGAAGCATTGGAGCCCTACTGATTCGATACGTAGGGATCTAGAAACACTATTCCGTAGCAATGTAGTTGTTTGTCATGATAGGATGTAAATCAAAGCAACCCGTAACGTATATCTCGCCAATACTTCAAGAGAATGTTAATCACACACATACTTGCGACGGAATAGCGTTTCGCAATGTCTAAGTATTGCAGCAATGGAGTTCTAATGCTTCATAATACGCGGTATCGCATTACACTTCTATTTCTCATGATAAGATGTAATATCAATGCAACGCTTTATGAATATCTCGTCAGCATTTCAAATATATGAGAATCTCACGCCTCCTTGCTGCGGAATAGCGTTTCTAGATACCTACGTTTCGAAGCATAAGATTTCTGCAGCTTCATAAAAGGCGATATCTCTTCTCATTTCTATATCCATCGATAAGATATAATATCAATGCAACACATAATGTATATCTCGTCAACAGTTCAAAGGAATGTAGATCCTACACTTCCTTGCTGCGAAATAGCGTTTCTAGATGTCTATGTTTCGAAGCAATAGAGTCCTAGAGCTTCATAAAACGCGATATTGCATCTTGTTTCTATATTTTCATGCAAATGCCACACCTCCTTGCGATGGAATAGCGTTTCTAGATGTCTACGTATCGAAGCAATAGAGTTGTAACTCTTCATAAAAGGTGACATCGCACCACATTCCTATGTTTCATGATAAGATGCTATACCAATCCAAGGCGTAATGTATATCTCTTCAACACTTCAAAAGTATGTAAATCCCGTACATATTTGGAACGGAATAGCGTCCTTCGATGTCTACTGTGACGGGTCTTCCCGTTACAATCCGCAAGAAAGGGGTTATATAGAACCAATAATAAAGGGGTGTACAGGAGTTTAATCTGGAGGGTGTAAAAAATATCCGCTGGATGCGACCGTCCGCGGATTCGCCAACGCCAAGTACAGAACAAAGATTTTCCTATCCAGGGAGTATTTCGAAGCTGCGAGGCTGGGACTCTTTGGGCGCCAGCTACTCAAGAAGTAGCAAAACTAGTAGACCACGCAACCCGGGGAAACCCGGTGCAAGATAACCCTCGAAATGTCGAAATACTCCTTCGCTCGACTACTTCTAGCCGAGTGCGCAAATTAGGGTCGCGGGATACTGAACTCGCGGCTTCCTTCTATATTGCCTCGACGCGGGATTACTAAATGTTATACGACACGTCGCGAATGATCGGGGATCACCACCCGTTATACGATACGAAATACAATACGCGATATCAGAAATGCGGCAGGAAAAAATGGGACGCTTTAGCGTATAAGGACTCACGCTCTCGTTTCCAACAATTCTGAATCTCGCTCTGCCCTTCTCTCTCTTTCTCTCTTTCTCTCCTCCAAATCGCTCCGTACAATCGTTTCCTAGGTTGCTCGCTAAGTCTTCGCTAAGTCTTCGCTAAGTCGTCGCTAAGTAGTCGCTAAGAAGTCGCTAAGAAGTAGAGGCTGTCTTCATGCTGGCTAGCTCGTTATATAGGTTTGCTGGGGGTCTTCGGATCCCTTTGGATCCTCCTTAGGGCTCCTTGGTGGGGTAGGGCTACATGCTTCGGTATTGTTCGGGGCATCGATCTGTGGATTTCGGCGATCTTCCCTGATCGCCCCCTCTGATGTGTCTAGAGGGGGTCCTCTGGATTATTTGAACTGCGGCGCGTGTCGCGCGCTGCGCTTTCCACGGCTCACCTGCAGTTCCGTTGCGCACCTTGCATTTTCCACTTCATGGGCTCAGGGGAGGGATGGAGGTTCTTCTCAAACCTGGAGTCCATCCTGTTCGTCTCCGTGGGCTATGGCAGCGGTCGTATAGTTGCAGGGCCTTGGATCGTATCCCTCGGGCTTCAGGGTCTCTCCTTGCACACTTCCCGACTCCTCCACCGTCGAGCCCGTCACGCTACCACGGTGCACAGCCCATCCGCGAACCTGCAGTCTTCGTATCCGCCGGAAGGGGTGTCTCCTGGGACGCTTTTTCAATCAGCTCGTCAGTCTAATCCGTAGAACGGAGAGAGAGAAAAGAACGGAGAGGGGGCAGGGGAGAAAGGTTCTACCATCGCGTATTTCACGCTCCTCGCAAGTACAGCTATGGCGATTGTCCGTGTCGCGCTTCTCGCATGAGTAGTGATCTGCGAGCTAGTCCAACCGAAGCAGGGGGGTCGGTGAACAAGCCTTGTGACGTCACCACGTCACACTACATATCGAAGCAATAGTGTTCTAATTCTTCATAAAACGCGATATCGCATCTCATTTCTATGTCTCATGATAAGATGTAATATTCAATGCAACCCGTTATGTATATCTCGTCTACACTTCAAAAGAATGAAAATGCCACACTTCCTTGCAAGGAAATGGGTTTCCAGATGTCTAGGCACCGTAGCAATAGAGTTCTCAAGCTTCTCGAAACGCGATATCGCATCGCATTTATATAGTTCATGATAAGATGTAATATTAATTGCAAAGTGTCATGTATACCTTGTATCCACTTCAAAAGAATGTAAATGCGACACTTCCTTTTTAGGAAGTAGCGTTTCCAGATGTCTACGTATTGAAGCAATACAGTTCTAATGCTACCTAAAACGCCATATCGCATCTCATTTCTATGTTTCATGATGAAATATAATATTCACATCTCGTATTCACTTCAAAAGAATGCAAATGCGACACTTCCTCTCTAGGAAATTACGTTTCCAGATGTCTACGTATCGAAGCAATATAGTGGTAATGCTTCTTAAAACGCGATATCGCTTCTCATTTCTGTGTATCATGATAAGGTATAACATTGATTGCGAAGTGTTATGTATACCTCGTCTACACTTCAGAAGATTGTAAATGCCATACTTACTTGCAAGGAAATAGCGTTTCCAAATGTCTACGTATCGAAGCAATAGATTTGTAATGCTCCATAACCCGCGATATCGCATCTCATTTCTATGCTACATGGTAAGATATAATATTCATAGCGAAATGTTGCATACATCGTCTACACTTCAAGAAAATGTAAATGCCACACATCCTCGCTAGGAAATTGCGTTACCACATGTCAGTGTATGGAAACAATAATGTTCTAGTGCTTCCTAAAACGCGAAATCGCATCTAATTTTTGTGTTTCATGATAAGCTATAATGTTCATTACGATGTGCAATGAATACCTCGTCTACACAATCAAAAGAATGTAAATGTCGCACGTCCTTGCTAGCAAATAGCGTTACCAGATGTCTACGTATCGAAGCAACAGAATTCTACTGCTTCTTTAGACGCGATATCGCATCTCAATTCTGTCACATGATAAGATGTAATATTCAATGCGAAGTGTTATGTTTACCTCGTCTACACATCATATGAATGTAAATGCGATACTTTCTTGTGAGGAAAAAGTGTTTCCAGATGTCCACGTATCGAGCAATAGAGGTCTAATGCTTTAAACGCGATATCGCATCTCATATCTATGCTTCGTGATAAGATATAATATTCACTGCGAAGTGTTATGTATGCCTCGTCTATACGTCAAGATAATGTAAATACCATACTTCCTTGCTAGGAAATAGCGTTACCAAATGTCTACGTATCGAAAAAATAGGGTTCTAATGCTTCCTGGAACGCGATATCGCATCTCATTTCTGTGTTTCAGGATAAGATATAATATTCATTGTGAAGTGTTATGTCTACCTCGTCTACACTTCAAAAGAATGTAAATGCTACATTTCTTGGCTAGGAAATAGCGTTTCCAGATGTCTACGTATCGAGGCAGTAGAGTTGTAATGCTTCTTAAAACGCGATATCGCAGCTCTTTTCTATGTTTGATGGTAAGATGTAATATTCATTACGAAGTGTTAAGTATACCTTGTCTACACTTCAAATAATGTAAATGCCACACTTCCTTGCGACGGAATAGCGTTTCTAGATGTCTACGCATCGAAGCAATAGATTTCTAACTCTTTATAAAACGCGATATCGCATATCAGTTCTATGTCACATGATAAGATGTAATTTCAATGCAACGCGTTGTGTATATCATCTCTACTCTTCAAATGAATGTAAATGCATCACTTCCTTGCTACGGAATATCGTTTCTATATCTGAAGATTTAGAAGCAATAGAGTTCCAATGCTTCGTAAAACGCGGCTGCGCATCTTACTTCTATATTTTATGATGAGATGTAATATTCATGGCATCACGTAATGTTTATCAGCTTCTGCCCATGATTTGAGTGTGAACCCTACACTTTCTTGCCCGGGGATGGCGTTTCTAGGTGTCCAGGTGCCGAAGCATTTAATTTGTCATACTTCATGCACCGCAATATCGCATTTCATATAAACAGTTCAAAGTAAGTTAGAAGGTTGTAAAGCTCTATGCATCGCATTATGCTTATCTGCTTCTGTGCTTTATAATGCTCTGGGATGTGAGAAGGTCCTCAACCATCCTTAACTCCCTAATGGGAAGTCAAAAGTCCAGCGGCCCTGCAGGTGGGCCATGGGAGCGCGGCGCGCGAGGCGCTACGCAATTTAAATTATCAGGAGGAACCCCTCAGGGACACCCAAGGGGGCGAGAAGAGGTAATCGCCGAAATCCACTGATCGATGGACCCGAACAATACCGAAGCCTACAGCCCACTCCACCAAGGAGCCCCGAGGAGGATCCAGGAGACCCGAGGACCACCAGCGAATTCAAGGAACCTGAAGAAGAGAACGTGAGAGCTTATTCGCTAAAGCGTCCCATTTCTTGTGTCGCATATTGTATATTGTATCGTATATCATGGAGGGAGTTATGATACCCGGTAATTCGCGGCGTGTCGCGTAGTTTCCCGTAGCCCTTGTTAGTTAAACCCACGTCGAGACCATAAATAAACATGCCGTGACTTCAGTATCTCGCGACCTGAGTGTGTGTACTTGGCTAGGCGTAGTCGACAAGAGGAGCATTTCGAAGTTTCAAGGGTTGTTCCGCCCCAGGGTTTCCTGGGTCGTGTAGTCTATCCCTTTGCTACTTTCTGAGCAGCTGGCGCCCAAGAAAAGTTGTACGTGAGCGGATACCTTGGAACGATAGATCGCTTTAGATTGAAGTACGTTTTACACCTTAAAGCATTTAGATAATTAACCCCTTCGAGCTTCCCTGACTTACTATATATAGGTTTCCGTCACAACTAATAGGAACCAATACTTTACATAGATATGTAGAACACACATAGTTTTAAACGTAGAACTGAGAATTTGAGAACTTACTTTGAAACGTTAGTAGTGAGGAATTCCATCGAATTTCATAGAAATTCAGAACTTACTTGCTATAAAACATAGGCAGATAAGGGCCATCGCGTTGCTTAGAACTTTAGAACTTGCTTACTTCAACAACGATTTCTATTGGCTTCGTCCGTTCTTTTAGAAGAGTTTTTGATAAACCACATGTAATCGTTTAAGTTTTAAAATGATTACTTAGTGTGGATTACTATTTAGTAACTCGCTCATAAACGAGTCTGCATAGGATTTAATCCATGAATTTTTAAGCCTGGATTTTATGCAGTTATTTGTTATTCACTTATTGCTCAAACGACAAAGATTCTGACCACTTCAAAATGGTTGACTTTCATCAATTTTCTTAAAAATTGAAATACTGCCCAACTGCTTGCATTAAAGACTATAATTAAAGCTTTCAAAACATTTTACCTCTTATAGATGGATTCTGGAATTGAAATTGAATGTTTGACTTTTCTAACTCCTGTTTAGACATCTTTCTATTGGAATGTTCAAGTATTTTTCATATTCGTAATTATTAAAAATGTTTTACTTGATTCTTTAATTTAATATTTAGAATTTTCTGCGAAATATTTTTTATCGTAATGAACTGTATAATTGCAATTATAATTCTTTATGAAATAATAATAACAGAAAGGTATGTATCCATTCTTGTAGTTTTGTAAAGAGTATTTAATCTTACTATCTAAAATGAATCATTGAGATCTGTTTACAATCTACTTATAAAATGAACGACACAAAGAACAGCCTAACCAAACGTATTCGAACCGATTTTTCAATACTAATCTTATCATGTTTAACTTATGCTGCAAACTATTGAAATGCCCTTCGAAAAGTGTTTATTCACAGTGAAGTAAACGGTAAGTATTACGCCTTCCACCACTGTTTACAATACGTATGTTTCATTTACTATCAAAACCGTGAGTATTATCGCCTTTCTTTACTTTTTGTAACCTTCAATGCCTTCATGTTACAGATCGTTAAACTTGCTTTAAAATGCTCTATCGTATTACGGAAGAATGGACATACCAATTCATTTTAAAAAATGAAGGTAACCTTCATATGTCCAACATAACTCCACTTACAAAAAAACTATTTTCATCAACGGATGGGCCCTTTGTACTATGCAATTTTATATTAGCAAAAACTTCTATGAAACTTATAGTTTCGTGGATATCTGAGGTGCTAGTTATTACTGCCCCACCCTGTATATTGTTATGGATGTGTCCAACAAGGCAACGATGAACAGAGTTAAATTTAATATTATGATGTTTATTATTTTACTTATAGTACATATTCAAAGATGAATATATTTGCCTTAGAATTACAAGAGCCAACAATTTCGAAAGTAGAATATTTCTTTACTTCGCTAACCGAATCATTGCAAACGTTAAGTAAAGTGCGTGCCTTTCAAAACAGTCAGATGCAAATTACGATACAACGTTTCCAAGAAATGGTACGTGCCACTGTTTTTTAATTTCCGTTTATTTAATCAAAGGAAATTTAATTGAAATATCCGCAAAATTTGAAGACAAACAGTTATTGTAATTTTACGCAACATATATGATGGTGATAAAGGATAAGTATACGGAACTGAAAATGGAAAGTAGTGAGCAGAAAAAGAGACTGATGGAGCTACAAGGTAGATTGATACATCCTTCAAATGATGATTCTAGGTTAATAAAATCTGTTAATCAAAGAACTATTGCAAAAATCAAGTATAATCAATGTTACTTCTGCTCAAAGGCTATAATAGAATTGGACCGAAATGGGTACAAAACAGGCAATTATATCTATACGTTCTATTCTATGCAAAGGCAAATATTTCAAAGAGAAAACATGTGTTGCTTACAAATTACTTATGTTCCTAGATATCTCACTAATTCAGGCTTCTAGTCTTGCAGAACTAATCATTCATTTAACATGTAAAGGGGTCGAAGAATAGTAAAAGATTTTTATATTTATATATAGCCTCACTCGATACGTCGATTGGATCACGTAAAATATCGGACATTAACTGCATCTACATCTTCAGACATTAAATATATAATTGCAACAACATATTTAATAGCGTTTAAATAACATTTTTCTAATTGTTTATATCTATGTCTAATAAATATATATTAATCGAATAAGTTGCTTTACCAAAGAATAAAAGTATCTGAGGCTTACAAATCGGAGCATTACATAACAAACGTGCATCACATATATAATATTACATGTAAGAAAAGATGAAGACCAAAAAGATCGTACATAAGTTGAATCCACAATGCGGTCATAGAGATATAGAAACGGCAAAAATTCCAAACAATAATTTAAAAAGTTCAAAAAGGGGGGAGTGAAAATCCATCTCCTTGACGATGATAAGGAACAAGTCTGCCTCATGCACTACAATATCCCAAACAGCCAGCGATTGGCACGCCAATGACAACGGATGGAACGAATTCCGTGACAGAACTGTGCTAACAAAGTGCTGCTACTCAGCTTTCGAAATGGCATACTGTTAGTGCTGGGGCGGCATTCGTATCACGGCACTAGTAAAGCACCGAGATAGCACACGGGCTACACGGCCGTGACAATGACACTATCACCTCACCATAGCTACACGCGTGGTTGTGGCGTAGGCTGACATTTACTAATGGGGAAGCTGTTTCCATAAAAATTATAAGCAAATATGAAAGATGACTAAACTGCGCAATTTATTTATTTTGATTCCAAAATAGATACACCGGCACAAAACAAAGATATAAGAACTCGATTTTATTATTTTCTATAAACTAGCTCGATTCTATAAACTAGGGCGATTTTTTCCATAAAGTCGATAATTACTTTGTCATAAAAATATATAAACTTATTTTATATATATTTTCTTCAATTTATTGTTACAAATTCATGCAATTGAGGGTTACATTAAATACGATGAGAGCATGTTATTTCAAAAATTGTACAAGGCGAAGTTAGGGACGCAACAGCATGAATTTTTATTTTATAAGTAATATTTTTTTTATAAATAATATTTATAGTCTATGATGGATTGAAAGAAATATATACGACTCGCTCAATAACTATAAATATAGGAAAACGACCATCAAAATGTCTATCAATACTCATATGCTGAACATCTACTGACATCTAACGGTTCTAATTTGTATGAAAGCACAGGTTCCCCATTGCCAAATGTGATCCTGCGTCATTGCTGAGGAGATTCATGAATGGAGCGATGATACGCGTGTCACCATGGTGCTGGTGCTGCGCGATTCGCTTGTCTAGAACGTGCTGGTAACACGTTCTGGCATTTTAGTTAACGAATCCGGTCACAGATGACTACGAATCACTTGACACTCCTCGGAAGTGGCAATATAGTGCCGGCACGGTGTCGCTACCATCTTGCCGTTTGTTATCTGGGATGCTTTTTAGTGCATTATTCGGAATTGAATTTGAACACATAGCTACTTAATCGCGAATTTGTATGTACATAATTATGCATGACTGCATAAAAAGGATATCATGTACTTTTATAATCAATGCGATATAAGAATATAAAACGAAGAACTATCCACTCCCATCAGGAGTAAAAACAATGTTTGGTACGCAAAGTTCATTGCAAAATATAATCAAGCAGTTAATATATCAAATCACAGCACACAATAAATCACTGAATGTATAATGATATGAATAGTAAGAAAAACATATTTACCTGTTAGATGTTTATAAATTCAAATTTAAAAGTCCAAGTCACATTTAATATATTATTGTTTAACAAGGTGATTTAATGTTGTTTCAAATAGGCGTGCAGAACTAGCTCGTACTTCTATCAATGTAACTTCATTCGAAAAATACAAAGGATAAGAGGAAATATTCTCCAATGTGTCACATATACAAATCAACGGATGCAAGGGAGAACACTCGATCTCAGGGTAGCGAGATCGGGGCGCCATCATGACGTAATCGTATAACGCCGGTTCCGGGATGGTGCAGAGAGGAAATGTGGAGGATAGAGAGGGTAAAATAACAACAACGTAACTAAAGAGAAAGAAAAAGAAAATCTGTGAAAGCATTGCATTTATTAAGAGGAAAACCTACAAATATCGAACAACAGATTATATACCATACCGTCCGGGCAAGGTACAACGAAATAGACGATATCGTGAGACAAAATAAGAAAATCGAGAAACTGAAGAAGAAAATAATACTTTAGACTGGACGAATCAATGTCACTGATTCCGGCAAGCTTAATGGAAAACGCATAACGATGAATCGGTTAGAGTATAAGATAGATGTTTGTCGCGGTTTGAGTGGCTCTGGGAATCCTTTGCCCGCATCAGGGCAGGCAGTAGGATGGCGGAGGGCCTGCCCTCCTGTTGCTTGGATCTATAGAATTCACATTCTGTTGTAGAGTAGAACCAGATAATTACAATGCTTTTCATAGAAGATTACAGCTTACTTAATTCGAAACGTTGAAATGAGATGAGTCATGGCATTGTATGATGCATTAGTACTCTATTGTCTCGACATGTAGACACTACGAAGGGCAATCCTGTTGCATGGAGCTGTAGAATTTACATTCTTATGAAGTTTTAAAGCAGATAAGCATAGAGCTATTCATAAGAGATTACAGCATTCTTACTTTGAAACGATGAAACGGGATGCGCCAGCGCATTGCATGGAGAATTCTAGCTCGATTGCTTTAACAAACAGACACTACGAAGCGCCATGCCGTTACATGCAATTATATAGTTCACATTCTATTGAAGACCTCTAACAGATAAGCGTAAAGTTATATATGATTACAGATATATGATTACAGATATATATGGATATATGATTACAGATTCTTTGCTTTAAAACGTTGAAATGAGATGCGACATCGCGCTGCATGAAGTATTAGAAATGTTTTGCTCGGACACGTAGAGATCTGGAAACGATATTCTGTTGCAAGTAAGTAGAGGATTCACATCCTTCTAAGGTCTAGATGCAGACAAATGCAACATATTGCACAGAACATTGCAATTTACCATGAATCATTTAAATGACTTGCGACATCGTGTTGAATGAAGCATTAGAAATTTATTGCTTCGATACGTAGACATCTGGAAGCGCTACTTCCTAGCAAGGATGTGTCGCATTTACATTCCTTTGAAGTGTGGACGAGGTATACATAACACTTCGCAATAAATATTGTATCTTATCATGCAACATGGAAATGAGATGCGATATCGCGTTTTAAGAGGCATTAGAACTCTATTGCTTCGATAAGTAGACATCTGGAAACGCATTTCCTAGCATGAACGTGCGATACTTACATTTCTTTGATGTGCAAACGAGGTATATATAACTCTCCGCAATGAATATTATATCTCAGCATGAAACATAGAAATGAGATGCGATATCTCGTTTTAAGAAGCATTAGAACTCTATTGCTTCGGAACGTAGACATCTACAATCGCTATTTTCTAGCATGGAAGTGACGCATTTACATTTATTTGAAGTGTAGACGAGGAATACATAACACTTCGCAACGAATATTATATCTTATCATGGGAGATAGAAATGAGATGCGATATCGCGTTTTAGGAAGCATTAGAACTCTATTGATTCGATACGTAAACATCTGCAGACGCTATTTCCTAGAAAGGAAGTGTCGCATTTACATTAATTTGAAGTGAATACGAGGTATACATGACACTCCACAATGAATATTATATCTTATTACGAAACATAGAACTGAAATGCGATATCGCGATTTAGGAAGCATTAGAACTCTATTGCTTCGATACGGAGACATCTGCAAACGCTATTTCCTAGCAAGGAAGTGTCGCATTTACATTCATTTGAAGTGAATACGAGGTATACATGACACTTCGCTATGAATATTATATCTTATCATAAAACATGGAATTTAGATACGATATCTCGTTATAAGAAGCATTTGAACGCTATTGCTTCGATACGTAGACATATGCCATCGCTATTTCCTAGGAAGGAAGTTTCGCAATTACATTCTTTAGAAAGGAATAAGAGGTATACATGACACTCCGCAATGAATATTATACCTTACCATAAAACATAGAAATGAAATGCGACATTTCGTTTTAAGAAGCATTAGAACTCTATTGCTATGTTACGTAGACAACTGCAAACGCTATTTCCTAGAAAGGAAGTGTCGCATTTACATTCATTTTAATCGTAGACGAGGAATGCATAACACTTCGCAATGAGTATTATATCTCATCATGAAACATAGAAATGAAATGCGATATCCCGTTTTAGGAAGCATTTTATCTCTACTGCTGCGATGGGTGGACATCTGGAAACGCTATTTCCTTGCAAGGAAGTGTCGCATTTACATTCTTTTGAAGTGAATACGAGGTATACATAACACTCCACAATGAATATTATATCTTATCATGAAACATAGAAATGATTTGCGATATCGCGTTTTAAGAGGCATTAGAACCCTATTGCTACGATACGTAGGCATCTGCAAACGCTATTTGCTAGCATGGAAGTGTCGCATTTACATTCATTTGAAGTGTATGCGAGGTATAAGTGACACTTCGCAATGAATATTATATCTTATCATGAGACATAGAAATGAGATGCGATATCGCGTTTTAAGAAGCATTAGAACTCTATTGCTACGATACGTAGAGATCTGCAAACGCTATTTCCTAACAAGGAAGTGTCGCATTTACATTCACTTGAAGTGTATGCGAGGTATAAGTGACACTTCGCAATGAATATTATATCTTATCATGAGACATAGAAATGAGATGCGATATCGCGTTTTAAGAAGCATTAGAACTCTACTGCTGCGGTACGTAGACATCTCCAAACGCTATTTCCTGGCGAGGAAGTGTGGCATTTACATTCTTTTGAAGTGTAGACGAGGTATACATAACACTTTGCAATGAATATTATATCTTATCATGAAACATGCAAATGAGATGCGATGTCGTGTTTTAAGAAGCATTAGAACTCCTTTGCTTCGATACGTAGACATCTAGAAACGCATTTCCTGGCAAGGATGTGTGACATTTACATTCTTTTGAAGTGCAGACGAGGTATACGTAATACTTCGCAATGAGTATTATATCTTATCATGAAACATGGAAACGAGATGCGATATCGCGTTTCAAGATACATTAGAACTGTATTGCTTCGATACGTAGTCATGTGGAAACACTATTTCCTAGCAAGGTAGTGTGGCATTTATATTCTTTTGAAATGTTGACGAGATATGCATAATGCGATGCATTGAATTACATCTTATTATGTAACATAGAAGTGAGATGCATTATCGCGTTTTAAGAAGCATTGGAGCCCTACTGATTCAATACGTAGGGATCTAGAAACACTATTCCGTAGCAATGTAGTTGTTTGTCATGATAGGATGTAAATCAAAGCAACCCGTAACGTATATCTCGTCAATACTTCAAGAGAATGTTAATCACACAAATACTTGCGACGGAGTAGCGTTTCTTCATGTCTAAGTATCGCAGCGATGCAGTTCTACTGCTTCATAAAACGCGTTATAGCATCTCATTTGTATGCCTCATGATTAGATGAAATGTCCGATGCAGTGTATTGTTTATATCTTGTCGTTACTTTAAACGAATGTAAATGCCACACTTCCTTGCAACGGAATAGCGTTTCTAGGTTTCTTCGTATCGAATCAATAGAGTTCGAATACTTCTTACAACGCGATATTGCATCTGATTTCTATTCCTCATGATAAGACTCATGATAAGATCATAATATTCAGTGCCACTCCATGTATATCTCGTCTACACCTCAAAAGAATGTGAATGACATACTTCCTTGCTGCGGAATAGCGTTTTTAGATATCTGCGAATCGAAGCAATAGAGTTCTAATTCTTCATAATACGCGGTATCGTATTACACTTCTATTTCTCATGATAAGATGTAATATCAATGCAACGCTTTATGAATATCTCGTCAGCATTTCAAATAAATGAGAATCTCACGCTTCCTTGCTGCGGAATAGCGTTTCTAGATACCAACGTTTCGAAGCATAAGATTTCTGCAGCTTCATAAAACGTTATATCGCTTCTCATTTCTATGTCCAACGATAAGATATAATATCAATGCAACACATAATGTATATCTCGTCAACACTTCAAAGGAATGTAGATCTTACACTTCCTTGCTGCGGAATAGCGTTTCTAGATGTCTACGTTTCGAAGCAATAGAGTTCTAATGCTTCTTGAAACGGGATACCGCATTTCATTTCTATGTTTCATGGTAAGATATAATATTAATAGCGAAGTGTCATGTATACTTCGTATTCACTTAAAAAGAATGTAAATGCCACACTTCCTTGCCAGGAAATAGCGTTTGCAGATGTCTCCGTATCGAAGCATTAGAGCCCTAATGCTTCTTAAAACAGGATACCGCATCTCATTTCTATGTTTCATGGTAAGATATAATATTAATAGCGAAGTGTCATGTATACTTCGTATTCACTTAAAAAGAATGTAAATGCCACACTTCCTTGCCAGGAAATAGCGTTTGCAGATGTCTCCGTATCGAAGCATTAGAGCCCTAATGCTTCTTAAAACAGGATACCGCATCTCATTTCTATGTTTCATGATAAGATATAATATTAATAGCGAAGTGTCATGTATACTTCGTATTCACTTAAAAAGAATGTAAATGCCACACTTCCTTGCCAGGAAATAGCGTTTGCAGATGTCTCCGTATCGAAGCATTAGAGCCCTAATGCTTCTTAAAACAGGATACCGCATCTCATTTCTATGTTTCATGATAAGATATAATATTAATAGCGAAGTGTCATGTATACTTCGTATTCACTTAAAAAGAATGTAAATGCGACACTTCCTTGCTAGGAAATAGCGATGGCAAATGTCTACGTATCCAAGCAATGGAGTTCTAATGCTTCTTAAAACGGGATACCGCATCTCATTTCTATGTTTCATGATATGATATAATATTAATTTCAAAGTGTCATGTATAGCTCGTATTAACTTAAAAAGAATGTAAATGCGACACTTCCTTGCTAGGAAATAGCGTTTGCAGATGTCTACATATCGAGGCAATAGAGTTCTAATGCTTCCTAAAACGCGATATAGCATCTCATTTCTATGTTTCATAATTGGATATAATATTCATTGCGAAGTGTAATGTATACATCGTATTCACTTCAAAGGAATGAAAATGCGACACTTGCTTTCTAGGAAATAGCGTTTCGAAATGTCTACGTATCGAAGCAGTAGAGTTCTAATGCTTCTTAAAACGAGATATCGCATCTCATTTCTATGTTTCATGATTAGATATAATATTCATTGCGAAGTGTCATGTATACATCGTATTCACTTCAAAGGAATGAAAATGCGACACTTGCTTTCTAGGAAATAGCGTTTCGAAATGTCTACGTATCGAAGCAGTAGAGTTCTAATGCTTCTTAAAACGAGATATCGCATCTCATTTCTATGTTTCATGATAAGATATATATTATTCATTGCGGAGTGTCATGTATACATCGCATAAACTTCAAGTGAAAGTAAATGCGACATTTCCATGCTAGGAAATAGCGTTTGCAGATGTCTACGTATCGCAGTAATATAGTTCCAATGCTTCTTAAAACGCATTATCGCATCTCATTTCTATGTTTCATGGCAAGATATAATATTCATTGCGAAGTGTTCTGTATACCTCGTCGAGTTGATACTATAACGATACTATAACGAGGAGTTGCATACTTTCGTACAAAAATAAAGTGCTCTCGGGTATGGTCCTCATGATCCGCGGCACGGCAAAAAATTACAAACAGTAACGTGCTCTCGCGTGTGGTCTTCGTGACCCGCGGCACGGAAAAATACCAAACAATAACGTGCTCTCGCGTGTGGTCTTCGTGACCCGCGGCACGGAAAGATGAAGAAAAAAGAATGTGCTCGAACGTGCCGCATCCACTGCACTGCCACACGAACAGAAACATTACATCCACAGCCCGTAGTATGCAACTCCGCCTCGTGTCGGAGAGATCGAGGCGTCCGATCCTTTGGAGATTGTACGTAAACCGGAACTATATTCCTTCCAAAATAAAAATTATAAGAGTCCAGATATATGGATGAAACAAACGCAAAGCGTATGCAGTCAAGAATAATCTTCCTTCGGTCGAGATCCGTTATGTTCAGAGAGGAATAACATCGCAGCAGCCTCGTTGTCGAGAGTCTGAAACCCGCCGTTGCGAGATCGAACTTTACTTGCTCGTTTCGCGTTGTCGCGAAAAATATAGACCGCTGGAGGCTGTTGTTGGGCGAACGGTGGAGCGTCCTAACGAATGTACGAATTTTTTTTCGTTTACCTGAGCCTTGTTGGAATCGACACGACTGGGTGGTATTGGAATTTTGAAGAGACCGTCGTCGTCGTTCGTTCGTTCGGGGGGGACGATTCGTCGCTCGCGCCCATGCCTCGTTGTCGAGAGTCTGAGAAAAAACCGCCTTTGCGAGATCGAATAATTTTATACTCGCTTCGTGTTGCCGGGGAAAACTCTTATAGACTGCCTCGAGACTGTGCGCGAAGACGACGAGTATCCCATCGATAATAACATTGTTATGTTCACCCGAACGAGAGCGTCTTGTCGATCTCGAAAGCAATACGCCGCTGGGTGTTTGGTTTCTTTTCTTCTCAGTTCGACGCGCACGTTTGGGTATCGACTTGTTCGAACGTTAGTACCAAGAGACTTAAAGATCAATAAAATATACATATACGATTACCCTGAACGGTGGATCACTTGGCTCGTGGGTTGATGAAGAACGCAGCTAATTGCGCGTCAACGTGTGAACTGTAGGACACATGAACATCGACATTTCGAACGCACATTGCGGTCCACGGATACAATTCCTGGACCACGCCTAGCTGAGGGTCGTTCGCGTAATCAGAATACTGCTTGCGTTGCGTTTCGTCGAATCTTTTTTCCCTACGGTGCTCGAATCTGCCCGCTGTCGTTCATTCTCGAATTAAATTACGAACGTTTCTGAGTTCGGGCGGCACCGAGAAAGGGAGGAAGAGGAGCGATACGCGACGTACGAGTGATCGTTGGACGTTCGTCCAAGTCGTCTGTGGCCGTGCCAAGGCAACCTGCGATTGGCAACGTGTATGCGCGTGCGGGGTGCGTAAACGTGCTCACGGAACTCGATGGTGTGTCGATCACGAACTCGCGTGAGTTCCTCGTGGCGTCGTGAGTCGTCCGTTAAACGGACGACCGCCCACGGGAACCGCTTCGTGTTTCAATCGCCGATTTTGTTCCGCGTTCCGAATTCGCACACCCACCACACGCATCGCCTTCGCCTGCCTTTAGCGCACGATACGAACATGCCGCGCGCTCGACGTCATTTAAAATGAATTGTTTTTTTCACGCCGCAAGACCGAGGGAGAATTCTCGGTCGAGAGAGAAGAAATATACAAGAGAGAGAGAGAGAGAGAGAGAGAGAGAGAGAGAGAGCGACATCGTCGTAACGCGAGGGACGATGATGCGCATCCGATCGTTCGAAGTTCTCCTCGTACAGCCCCAGGGTGTTCGATCAGAATAATCCGTTCTCTCTGTTCTCTCTGCGCGTGTATACCATGTTTCCGCGAGGGAAGAAAAGATCTCTCGCGCGGACAGTCACTCGAACATAGGCCGTCGTTGCGCCCGTGTAGCGTCGCAACGTTTCTGGCCTGTGACGCGTGTCCGCGCTTTGGAGATCTCCGGAAGCGAAACTCGAATCGGTAACACGCGCGACAAAGGAGAGAGTTTTCAGAGCAGATACGAGAAGATTGGCTCCCCTTTGGCGAGGCTCGAGTTTTTCTTCTACGAGGTGCCGCCTCGGTGCCGCAAGGTACTACTGCCCTACTTCGTGATCATCGAGTGCGTTGGTCACCCCATGTCTTCGTTGCCGAGACAGGACCGCGCGACCAAAAGCCGGTCATCCAGTCCCCGGAAGCGCAGCTTGTGCTACGATCGCATCGTACGCTTTTCCACGCGTGCGTTCCCTTTTATTTCCCGTTCAGGCAGCAGAGAGATTCGTGCGGGCGCTCCAACTCGGTCTGTCCTTCGTTCTGAAGGATCAGGGTAATAAAATCGGGGGAAAAGGAGTCGCTCCGTTTCGATCTCTGCGTGTTACGCGCGCAAGGTTGGGAACCGCTGGAGAGTATAAACAGTTGTTGATCGTTCGCAGGTACGACGATAAAGAGGACGGATGTTAAAGAAACGCCGGTAGCTTGGTCGTCTAGCGAGAGTCTCGTATTTTTTCTTTTATATTTTTTACGAATCTTATATAAAAGAAATACCGACACACGAAAGACATTGGCGAGGTGCATAAAACGCTTCGACGAGAACAACAACGAAGAGAGGTGCGTGTAGTTTTTTCTTGCCGTTTTCTCGAGCGGTAAATCAAAGGATCGCTCTGTCGGAGATGGACGAAAGTTCTTTTCGTCGTCTGCCTTCCCCGTTCGCCGATGCTCTCTCCTCGTCTTGTATATATTATACATACGAATCTCTTTTTACCTTCTCTCCGTAAGCGAACTCGATGTCACGAATGAATTTCGTGCGTCACGTAGAGACGACCTCGGATTAGGTGAGATTACCCGCTGAATTTAAGCATATTACTAAGCGGAGGAAAAGAAACTAACCAGAATTTCCTTAGTAGCTGCGAGCGAACAGGAATGAGCCCAGCACTGAATCCCGCGGTTCCGCCGCTGGGAAATGTAGTGTTCGGGAGGATCCGTTTATCCCGAGACAACGAACCGCGTCCAAGTCCATCTTGAATGGGGCCATTTACCCACAGAGGGTGCCAGGCTCGTAGCGACCGGTACGCGTTTCGGGAGGATTTCTCCTTAGAGTCGGGTTGCTTGAGAGTGCAGTCCTAAGTGGGTGCTAAATTCCATCTAAGGCTAAATACGACCACGAGACCGATAGCGAACAAGTACCGTGAGGGAAAGTTGAAAAGAACTTTGAAGAGAGAGTTCAAGAGTACGTGAAACCGTTCAGGGGTAAACCTGAGAAACCCAAAAGATCGAATGGAGAGATTCATCGACGACGATACTGGTTCCCGATGGCGCACGATGCCCCGGTGGTACCCTCGCGGTTCCACAGCGAGCGGCACGCCGTCGTCGGCGAACGTTCCGGTGATGTAGTCGTACACTTCTCCCCTAGTAGAACGTCGCGACCCGTTGCGCGTCGGTCTACAGACCGAGTGGGCGCCTGTGGCGTCGCAATCTTGCGCACGCGACAGACCCTCGGTCGCCCGGCCGGCTGCGCGACGGTACTCGTACGGTATCGGGCCGCAACCAATCCATTCTCGAATGTATGTGCGTCTAGCCCGACGCAAGCTCGGTCAGACTACCCGGTGGTACGGACTTTGCGCCGGCGCCGGGCCTGGCCAGCTGTTAGCAGGCGGTGTCCTCGAAATGGCCAAGCTTCGAATTACCGGTCGGCGACGCTACTGCTTTGGGTACTCTCAGGAACCGTCTTGAAACACGGACCAAGGAGTCTAACATGTGCGCGAACCATTGGGATTATTAAAACCTAAAGGCGAAATGAAAGTGAAAGTCGGCCTTTACGTCGACCAAGGGAGGACGAGCCGCGTACCCATGCGGCCTCGCACTTCCGGGGCGTCTCGTTCTCATCGCGAGAAGAGGCGCACCTAGAGTGGACCCGGAACTGGGTATAGGGGTGAAAGACTAATCGAACCATCTAGTAGCTGGTTCCCTCCGAAGTTTCCCTCAGGATAGCTGGCACTCAAAGAGACATACTTGAACATATGTGCGATGAGTCTCATCTGGTAAAGTGAATGACTAGAGCCCTTGGGGTCGAAACGGCCTCAACCTATTCTCAAACTTCAAATGGGTGAGACCTCTGGCTTGCTTGAACGAACTTGAACTATGAAGCCATGAGATCTCGGATCAGAGTGTCAAGTGGGCCAATTTTGATAAGCAGAACTGGCGCTGTGGGATGAACCAAATGCAGAATTAAGGCGCCTAAGTCGACGCTTATGGGATACCGTGAAAGGTGTTGGTTGCTTAAGACAGCAGGACGGTGGCCGTGGAAGTTGGAATCCTTTAAGGAGTGTGTAACAACTCACCTGCCGAAACAACTAGCCCTGAAAATGGATGGCGCTGAAGCGTCGCGCCTATACTCCGCCGTCAGTGGCAAGTGGGAAGGCACGCGAAAGCATTTCGGTCCTTCATGAAGCTCTGATGAGTAGGAGGGTCGCGGCGGTGTGCGCAGAAGGGTCTGGGCGTGAGTTTGCCTGGAGTCGCCGTCGGTGCAGATCTTGGTGGTAGTAGCAAATACTCCAGCGTGGACCTGGAGGACTGTTGTGGAGAAGGGTTTCGTGTGAACAGCCGTTGCACACGAGTCAGTCGATCCTAAGCCCTAAGAGAAATCTTACGTAAATGTGGTGTACTAAAAGCAACAATTTTGAAGGAACAATACACAAAAATAAAGTGCGCGAAAGACACACACCCATTGGGCGAAAGGGAATCCGGTTCCTATTCCGTAACCCGGCAGCGGAACCGTATACCAATCCGGGCCCTCATAAGAGTGTTCGTCGGGGTAACCCAAAATGACCTGGAGACGCCGTCGGGAGGTGCGGGGAGAGTTTTGTTTTCTGTATAAGCGTGCGAGTTCCCTGGAAACCTCTAGCAGGTAGATAGGGTTTGGAACGCGAAGAGCACCGCAGTTGCGGCGATGTTCGCATCTTCCCCTCGGACCTTGAAAATCCAGGAGAGGGCCACGTGGAGGTGTCGCGCCGGTTCGTACTCATATCCGCAGCAGGTCTCCAAGGTAAAGAGCCTCTAGTCGATAGATTAATGTAGGTAAGGGAAGTCGGCAAATTGAATCCGTAACTTCGGAATAAGGATTGGCTTTGAGGAGCGGGGCGTGTCGGGCTTGGTCGGGAAGTGGGTTTGGCTGAGTGCCGGGCCTGGGCGAGCTGAACGGGCCGCTGCTTCGTGCATGCGTAACCCGGAATCTGAGCTCGGTCCCGTGCCTTGGCCTCCCACGGATCTTCTTTGCTGCGAGGCTTCAGCGGCCGTTCGCCGTAGCTTTCGTCCTCTTCGGCCGCCATTCAACGCTCAGCTCAGAACTGGCACAGACTAGGGGAATCCGACTGTTTAATTAAAACGAAGCCCCCAAGGGTGTTTACGCAATGTGATTTCTGCCCAGTGCTCTGAATGTCAACGTGAAGAAATTCAAAAAAGCGCGGGTAAACGGCAGGAGTAACTATGACTCTCTTAAGGATGCCCGCGGCTTCATCGGCGCCTTCCCTCCGGCTCAGCCGCCCGATTCTTAGGAATCGGACGTTGCCCGCCTCCCACCTCGTGGAGGCGCCTTACATCGAGTGGCACCGATGGATCCGCATACATTCTTTCGAGAGTTATAGTTACAGGGGTAGGATGCGTCTCAAATAGCCTCTCCTACCCAAGTCGTACGTCGTACCTCCTATAGGTTCTCGCCGGTAACATGGTTCCCCCTCCCTGGAGGGGTGCCATGGAGAAACGGCGTGCGGCGTTAGCGGCTCTTGGGGGTTGCCAACCCTCTCGAGTCCTATTTGTGTTGGCCCAAGGACTAAAACCAAGCCTCGGATGAACAAATCAAACGGTGAGCGCTCTGGCTCTGCCGTTCCAACACACAGTAGCTCTGGGAACGAAGAAATCTCATCCCACGCTTTATCTCAGCCCTCCGGAGTATCATGTCGCTTTCCGGGATACCCGAGAACATTTGGAAAAGCTATTGGGGGGTCCCTACATGAGAAGAAGGCCCATCCCAACTGGTATGACCAGTTGTGCAAGAAAGAGCCAGTGAAGGCTCGGTGGAATGAACAAGAGCATACGCTTCTGGCGCGTAAGGAAGCTGAGCTGTCTGTCCAGGGTGTACGCAATATTAATCAAGCGTTAGCTAAGGTGTTCACCGATCGATCGTATGACTCTATCAAGTCGCATAGGAAACAAGAGCAGTACAAAAAGTTAGTGCAAAAATTTGTTCTTGAGATGGAATCATCAACATCTGTTATTCTGGAACTGCCTATGGAGGACCGATCGGATTGTACCAACTATGATCAGGAGATCATAAATCACCTCAATCTCCCAGACATTCCATCTACGCAGGATTTCAGATCCGCTACGCTAGTGGATATATACGACTCCCTTGAGGGCAACGAAGCAGATCTTCAAGTGCTTAACGCTCTATCTGCTTGACACGTTTCCGGCGCGGAAACTGAAACAGAAGCCTGACATCGAAACACCTGTCAACACGAGCTTGTCACGTAGGAAGATGCGAAGAGCGGAATATGCGCGTATACAGGACCTGTGGACGCGAAACCCCGCCCGATGTGTGCACTCCCTTCTGAAAGAGCATCGTCTGGAGCAATCACCTCAGAAGGAAGTTATGGTCCCATTTTGGGAAAAGCTTCTGACCGAAACGTCGGATTCTTACCCCGATGGTGCGCAGGAGCGACAAGTGGAGAGCAATCTATGGGCCCCAGTAACAGAGAAAGAAATAAGATCTTCCTTTCCTAGAGTGACTATTGCGGCTGGTCCTGATGGTATTACGGCAAGGCTTCTTCGAAAGATACCCGTTTGGGTGATCGAAAGGATATTAAACATCATGATGTGGTGCAGGAGACTCCCAAAATACCTCACGGAGTCTACTACCACACTTATCCCGAAGAAGTCGGACCCTGATAGCCCCGCCGATTTTCGACCAATAACAATTTCGTCTGTTCTCGTCCGTATTTTACACAAAATACTGGCGAAAAGGATGGCGGCCAAGATACCACTTGTTCAGCGGCAGAGGTTCTTCCGTGAATCAGATGGGTGCTCAGAAAATATATTCCTCCTCGATGTGGCGCTTAGATATCATCATCAGCGCAATAAGTCCTTATATCTGGCATCGATTGATGTGGCCAAAGCCTTTGATTCGGTATCACATCAAACCATCAGACATACATTACAGCTGTATGGAGCACCGGCACCGCTGATTGACTGCATTAAGGACGTCTATGAGACCAACGTTACTCGGTTGGTATGTGGAACGTGGACATCGCATCTGATCCACCCACAACGAGGTGTAAAGCAAGGTGATCCGCTATCGCCCTTCCTATTCAATCTTGTAATGGATCGATTATGGAAGAAGCTTCCGCCTGAAGTAGGCATTGAAATAGGCGACATGAAGATCAATGAAGCAGCTTTTGCGGATGACCTTTTGCTATTTGCATCCACCAAGTCTGGAATGCAATTGGCTCTGGACACCACCTCAGAGTTCCTCCAAAGTTGTGGAATGTCCATTAACGCGGCCAAATCGTTAACGGTTGTCCTTACGTCGGTTCCACACGAAAAGAAAACGATAGTGGAAGCAAGTCTCTCTTTCTCATGTGGTGGAAGGAAGCTTCCTACGCTCAAACGGACGGACCAATGGAAATATCTTGGTGTTCCATTCACTCCTGATGGGCGAGTGGCAGTGAATCCCAGTCCACAGTTAGCTGTCACGATGAAGACATTAACATCTGCTCCACTTAAGCCACAACAACGGCTCTTTGCGTTAAGAACTGTGGTACTACCCGGGCTGCAACACGTATTGGCGTTAGGTGCTATGAGAATAGGGGTGCTAAATAAGATCGATAAGATGGTAAGGCAAGCTGCAAGGAACTGTTTGCGTCTCCCATCCGATACGAATATAGCCTATTTTCATGCGAATGTTGGCGATGGTGGCCTCGGATTACCGTCCATGAGGTGGGAAATGCCTAAACAGCGCCTGGCCCGACTCACCGCACTACCACTATCAGACGATGCCAGGCAAACAGCTTCTGGACGCTTCCTCGAAAATGAGATTGCCGTAGCAGAGAGGCGTCTTACGGTGGATGGAGCTCTACTCAGAACATCAGAGTCACTCAGGAAGCGATGGGCGAACAAGCTCTATGCGACGGTAGATGGTAGTCCTTTGAAAGAGTCATGCAAAACCCCACAACAACACCGGTGGGTCTTTGAAGGAAATAGGTTTTTAACGGGTAAAGATTTTATTAATCTTTGCCGTCTCAAGATAAATGCATTACCAACTCGCTCTAGAACATCAAGAGGTCGTACTCGAGACAGAAGATATCGTGCAGGTTGTCCTGAACCGGAAACGCTAAACCATGTGCTGCAGTGTTGCCATCGAACACATGATGCCAGAATAAAAAGACATAACGCCATACCTAATTACGTCGCGAGGGAACTTAGGACGAAGGGGTACGAAGTTGAGGAAGAACCCCACATTCAGACGGAAGAAGGTTTAAGAAAGCCGGACATCATCGCTAAGAACGGAAATGATGAGGCAGTTGTTATCGATGCGCAGGTCAACAGCGAACAAACGGATCTAAACAAGGCACACCTGAAGAAAATGAATTATTATAAGAAGAACAGCAGCTTGATAGAAGCTATTAAGAAACGGTATAACACGTAAACGGTGGTCTTTGAAACGATAACACTGTCTAGCAGAGGGATATGGGGACCTCATTCCGCCAAAGGCCCGTTAAATAGGAAAATTATACGCAAGACCGAGCACAAAGTAATATCAACGAGGGTACTTGTAGGGGGACTCAATGCTTACCGGAGGTTTAACGCTACCACTAGTATGACATGGAGGCGGGTAGACGTGGGATAGAGAAGTCTTTGTTCTCGATAGGTGTGCCTGCGTATCAGGCATAATGTCACGGTGACTTTGACTCTTTATAGGGCACCGTGATTAAAAAAAAAATAAAAAAAAAATTAAAAAAAAAAAAAAATAGAGGTCTCCTAGAACACCTCTGGGCCTCTTACTGCACAAGAAGCGCCCATTTCCTGAGCTCCCTGAGCATCACTTTCATTCGTTCTTCTATCCATAAAAGATTTTGACTAAGTTTGGAAAGATTTACGTCTCTTGCTACGAGTACACGTCTTACTGCGCGTGTCGCTCACTTCTTGATGTCTCCTCCGTACCTTGGGCCCACCCTTTCTGTGAGTGGAGTCGGATGCTCCCACTCCCCATATAGGTAGCCGGTATACATTCGGATACTCATGCGTTTGCGTAACGCACGAAGCAATCCGTGGCACTCAGCTCTACATCCTTTTTCTTCTTCCCTATCCTCTAGTAGCTTCCGCTTGTAGTTACCGATTATCTGGATTGGTACGTGTGACAGGTCCCAGATATCACGGGGCTCCGCTAAAATGAAAGGGCTGCTAGGTGGCACTGGTTGCACCGGAGCGACTTCCACGAAGGATGAATGGGCATCCCCAACTAGTGTGGATTCCCTTATCCCCCAGGTCGACGCTAATTGACTCAACATTTTGCTCCTCTCAATTCCCCTGAGTTCCCACCCGATCCTGGCGAACCTATCTTCCCACGCTCCCAGGTCTTTTTTAACTACGCGTAGCTCCTTCCTCATCTCCATTGTGTACAGTAATCCGTTGCTGTAATCCTCGAGCCAGGCGCCCATCCTGTTGCAACGGTCTACTCCGCAGCCGCCCAGTGCACTAGGTGTTAGTGCGTATGCTGCACATTTGGCTTTTTCTAAGCCCTGGGCCTCAGCAAACTCTAGGTACAGCTCGGCACACCCCTTGGGAGAACCGGTTCTTAGTGACAGTAGATGCCACTGACTTAAAGCCGAATAAAGTGGCTCTCCCGGTGTTAGCGGAGATGCCTGCACCGCGTTACGGAACCGGATATTCACGAAACTCCTCGCTAGATATCCGGTTACCCCGTCGCATTCATAACTTCTCCGCAAAAACTCCACTCTCCCTAAGGATATATAGGTCTTTAGGGGGTGTACCTCGTAACCTATTTTTGGATGAACGGCAGTGAAGTGGTGGCGAATATAACGTCGTCACCCTGAGCGTAGAAGTGCTCTACGCTCTGGCGTCCGCCCACTATCACTTCCGCCACCCTTTTAATAGCTCGAAAACTGCAGATGTTAAGCAGTTCGAGGCCCACAACTCCACGGTATTCTTGACAACCAAGGCCTTCTCCTTGGGTGTGAGTGCAGCGTAGCCTAGAGACTCAGTCTCCCATCTTTTCAGTGTTCCGCCACCGATCCCTTGTTTCCGTAAGGCTTGAGCTACTGCCGTAGCCCACCTCCTGTTTGCCCCTCCGCTCCCCAAGACGCCCATGATGCGGGCGGGGTCGTCTTTGATTTGTACTGCAATCGCCATTGCTCGTACGCTGAGTGATTTTCTCTTTTTTACTGGCTTGGTCTTTGGCCTTTTTTCATCGGGTCCCTCCTCTCGGGCACCCTGCTTACCGGGCGGCATCTTCCCGGCATCTTTCGCTGCTGAATTGCGAAATACTGCGCCATCCACTTCCTCCTCGGTGGCGGCGGCCAATCTGGCAGCCCGATCTTCCCAGATCGTAGGCTGCCTCCAATTGGCAATTGTGGGCAGAACAGGCCCAGCCCCGTTCATCGCGGCCCACGTAACGAGACGACTCATCTCGGATGTCGGCGAACCACTCTCTGTACACGCATGCGTCAGCATTCCGTCATTGAAACGCTCGACGTCCCCCGTGAAATACTGTTTCACGTTCTCTGGTTCTGGGCTACTGTGTGAATCTCCCAGTTCTACCCCCGGCCCGGATACGGTGGCACACCTTTGGGGCTTGTGCTGAACTGGCGCCGGAGCCACATCCCTGATGATCTTCCTAGGAGGGTCGGCTTCTTTCGGCTCTTTCTTCTCCTTAGGCTTGGGAGTCGGCGGCACGTGTTTCCGCTTGGCTGCTACCCCCTGCATCTGGTACTGCTTGATGATATCGGCAGGTACCTCCATTCGAGTAACTGGTCCCAGGGGCACGGGTCCACACTCTTCGTCACTACTCGATTCTTCCCCGTCCCAATTCGCACCGGCCCGTATAGCACGTAGCCTGGCTATTAGGTTGGGGTCCATCGCTCCGGATCTGTTACGACGCATCGCACAACTTTCATTTCGGAAAAACTCACTACTACTAATAAGAACGAGATTAATTAGATATTAGGTCACTATCAACTAACAACTAACTAAAGACTATACTAACTTAACCGCTACAGAACATAAACACACTATAAGTAAGTATTTAAGAAAAAACCCGTTAGAGGCTAATGAGGGTTGCTATCACCCGTTGTATGCTGCCTGTTAACGGCAAAAGGGGCCGAAGTGCCCGCTATGGCCTTTCTCAATAGTCGATTTACTCAGATTTTACTCCTTTCGATCAACCGAAAGGCCTTCACCAATGAAGATAAGAAAAGGTAAGAGTAAAAACTCTATGTAAACCTTGAAATGTTTGAGAAATCTTCTTTAACAATTTTTTGGGAACGCTCAGTGGGGGGGGGGGGGGGGGGGGTAATCCGCTTCCCCACTTGGCGGGAGTAACTATGACTCTCTTAAGGGTACCCGCGGCTCCATCGGCGCCTTCCCTCCGGCTCTGCCGCCCGATTCTTATGAATCGGACGTTGCCTGGCTCCCACCTCGTGGAGGTGCGGAGGGATAGGGAGTGGCCTTTACATCGAGTGGCGCTGATGGATCCGCGTGCACGCTTAAGAGAGTCATAGTTACCTGGGTCGGTGATACGCAATATAGACCTTTCATTAGGTCCTTTAGCCTCTTCCGACTCTAGCTGGTCCTCTACCTCCCATAGGTACCGCCGCTAACACGTGATCCGGTCAGATGGTTGACTTATTGGTTGATTATCTGGCTGAAGCATGTGGCTAAATGAGGTCCAGCAACAACCGGTAAACTGTGCCGTAAGTTAAGAGTACAAATTAAGATCTGTATTGTACTGGCTAGATAGCTAGAAATACTGTACTTTGGCAGTAAACAAAATTTTGATTCAGCACCAAGGTGCGCCCGGTTGTATTTTGATGCAGACAATCGCAGATGTATGGACAAGAGAGGAAACGTGGGGATTTGATGTATCGATTTCACATTTATTATTAGAAACAAATAATGGACACAGTTAATGATGCCTCGACACGAGCGAATCAGGTTCCATTTCGCTCGTGGCGGATTTATCCGCTACTGATCAGGGAACCATTGTTGACGCCCTAGCGAGTAAACGGACTACGAATTCAGCCATACAATTTAAAATAAAGTTACTACTCACTCCGAACTCGACATGTAGCTGTTGTCTCCAAAAGGGCATGCATATTGGCCTGTTAAATATGAGGACCTAAAATCGCAAATCACCCAGTATCATAAACAAGAATTAATACATTATATTTGCAGTAAATGCCTTCGACAGTTTAAAGGCATTCATAATTGGGTATGCCATTACCCGAAATGTAAGGGGCCGCCTGATACCTCGTTACCGTACTCCTGTGAGCACTGTGAACTCAGATTTAATTCACAAAGTGGCCTCTCGACCCATGAACGTAGTAAACATCCAGAAGTTCGGAACCAAAAACGAATGCTACAAATGAAAAGCAAAAAAACTGGTGGTCGTAAAGCGTATGAGTGGACCCAAGATGAAGTTAATCTGCTGATCGAACGTAGGCGAAGGTTTCAGAATAAGCGCCAAATTAATAAAGAAATTCAGAAATTTCTATCATCTACATCTTGTAAGCAAATTAGCGACAAGAGGCGGCGACTTAGAGCTAACAGTACAGCACAAGTTGAGTGTTCGAGTTCCGAGTCTGAAGAAGAAATATATCTTAGTGCTAATGAAGACGAGCCACAAGAAATGATAAATATAAGTACAACCGTGAGTGATAATGAGTGGAATTCCTTTATTTTAGACTATATTAAAACTATTGAACTACCAGAAGGCTCAAAATTCGAAAGAGCAAATATTGAATTGGACGCTATATTAACTGAGTTAAATGCAAATGAAGTTATAAATGTAAATATTAAGGAAAAAATAGAGCAATTTATAGATAAAACACTTAAGCCTGTGTTAATTGTCGTAGATACATCAAGCGGAAATAAAAATAAAAGCAAAAATAATAGGGCTAATAAACAAAAACGGAATCGAATGAATACTAGGCAGTCATCCGATCCCCATTCAATCAATCATGCCTCTAGAAAGCGTTTTGCCTACGCAAGGTGTCAAGAGTTGTTTAAAAAATGCCCAAAACGCCTAGCTGATTACGCTATTAAAGGAGATTCTTCTTTTATGACGGATAGATCTACTTTACCCCAAGCTTCGGTAGTAGATCAATTTTATAAGAAATTATGGGAAGCAACCAACCCACAGAGTAATTATATGCCAATAAACAGCGATAGGCGAAGCATGATGGAAGTTTGCCCTAATATGTCGGTTCAAGATGTAATAGATAGATTAAAACGAACTAACTTTACTTCAGCAGCAGGTACCGATGGAGTAAAGAGAATTCATCTTGTTAAAAAAGGTACGCCAGAAATCTTAACTAAATTATTTAATATACTTTTGCGATGAGAATATTACCCTCGAGTTTGGAAAATTAACAGAACTACTTTAATTCCTAAGGTTAACTCAGATTTAAATAATGTTAAAAATTGGCGTCCAATTACAATCGGGCCAATTATAGCCAGAATCTTCTCAGGAATTTTGGATAAAAAGTTAGGACAGTTTATTAATATTAATATTCGTCAAAAAGGATTTACTCGTGAAGACGGATGCAGATGTAATGTTTCAATACTTACGGACGCTATTCAAGTAATGAAAAGTGTGAACGGAGGAGTGGTAACAATAGTGGATATTGCAAAAGCGTTTGATACCGTGCCGCATCAAGCAATTCTTAAACAACTAGATAGAGCAAGGGTTCCTAGTTAGTTATGTAATATTATTGCCGACATGTATAATGATTGTTCAACGCGTATTACGTGCGCTAATGGTGAAAAAACCGTAATAAATCTTAAGCGCCGTGTAAAGCAGGGAGACCCGCTCTCTCCCTTCTTATTTAACATTGTACTCGATCCATTTTTGAATCAACTCCAGGAACATAATGACGGTATTGAAATAGGAGGTAAAAATTTGTCGGTTCTAGCCTTTGCAGATGATATCGTCCTTCTGGCAAAAAGTAAAGAAGCGGCACGTCGTCAAATAAATACTTTAAGTAAGATTTTAAAGCAGTTAAATATGGAATTATCAGTTCCTAAATGTGCTACATTTCAAATTGTACATAGTAGAAGGTCATGGTATATTGAAGATCCATCTATAATGGTTAATAATGAAAAAATCCCCTATATTGAACCAGACAACACTTTTAATTATTTAGGTACAAAATTTAGCTCCTGGGGTGTATTAGAAAAGAATGTCTCAGGTCCCCTTTTACTTAAGGGGAGGTCCCCTTTTACTTTCCCCTTAGAAATACTTTAAAGTTAAAACTTAAACCTGCACAAAAATTAGATTTATTTCAAATATATATTCAACCTAAATTTATTTATAGTTTAATAATGAATCCGCCTAGTGCAACTTTACTAGCTGTTTTGGATAGAGAAATAAGACAGGAAATAAAGAATATGTTGCATTTACCAAATTCAACATCAATAGGCTTCTGTTATACACCTAGGAAAGATGGGGGTTTAGGATTATTAAGATTAAAAAATGTAATATTACTCTCACAACTTAAAAGCGGTGTTAAAATGTCTCAGTCTGAAGATGAGATTACTCGATTGGCCTTGGAACACACTAGTTTAACAAAATTCTACAAAAACGTAGCTGAAAAGTATCAACTAAATTGGCCACCAACGATTAATGAAATATATGAAGTAAAGATAAAGTTGAAAAGAAAAGATCAAAAGGACTGGCAGGAGAAACGTCTATAAGGTCAAGGTGCACACTACTTTGCGAAAGATAGGATTGGAAATTATTGGCTGCAAAACCCCAAGTTGCTTCGTGGCTCGCGTTAGATTAACGCGATAAGGTTACGTACTAATACTGTAGGCACTAGGGTTGTTTTGTACCAGTTTAAGATAAACATAGATATCCATTGTCGCAAGTGTCAAAATACTTCAGAAACACTTGGTCATATATTAGGACAGTGTTTACATACTAAGCGGAAACACATTAAAAGACAATGATATATGTGATCTACTGATTAATCGCTTATCAAAAACGGGTATTATTTACCTAGAAGTCTTAATTAATAAAAGTGAGAGTAACGAACTTAAGAAACCAGATATAATTTATAAAAAAGGTGATAAACTATATGTAATTGACGTTACAAT